>NC_073231.2:3340833-3643863 GCF_029281585.2 Gorilla gorilla gorilla | reverse complement strand
ATCTCGATCTTAATACAGATGGCTGTGTAGGTATTTATATGTTCATACAGATGGCGGTGCAGATATTTCCATGTTCATACAGATGGCGGTGTAGATATTTCCATGTTCATACAGATAGCGGTGTAGTTATTTCCATGTGTAATTTGACAGCTGTGTAAATATTTCCATGTATATGCAGATAGCTGTGTAGATATTTCCATTTTCATGCAGATAGCGGTTTAGATATTTCCATGTTCAAACAGATAGCGGTGTAGATATTTCCATGTTCATACAGATAGCGGTGTAGATATTTCCATGTTTATACAGATGGCGGTGAAGATGTATGCAAGTTTACACAGATAGCGGTGTAGATATTTCCATTTTCATACAGATAGCGGTGTAGATATTTCCATGTTCATACAGATAGCGGTGTAGATATTTCCATGTTCATCCAGATTGCTGTGTAGATATATCCATGTTCATACAGATAGCGGTGTAGATATTTCCATGTTCATACAGATAGTGCTGTAGATATTTCAATGTCCATACAGATTTCGGTGTAGCTATTTCCATGTTCATACAGATAGCGGTGTAGATATTTCCATGTTCGTACAGATTGCGGTGTAGATATTTCCGTGTTCATACAGATAGCGGTGCTTATATCTCCATGTTTTTACAGATAGCGGTGTAGATATTTCCATGTTTATACAGATAGCGGTGTAGATATTTCCAAGTTTCTTCAGATAGCGGTTTAGATATCTCCATCTTAATACAGATGGCGGTGTAGATATTTATATGTTCATACAGATGGCGGTGCCGATATTTCCATGTTCATACATATGGCGGTGTAGATATTTCCATGTTTATAGATATAGTGGTGGAGTTATTTCCATGTGTAAAGAGATAGCTTTGTAGATATTTCCATGTATATGCAGACAGCTGTGTAGATATTTCCATTTTCATGCAGATAGCGGTGTAGATATTTCCATGTTCAAACAGTTAGCGGTGTAGATATTTCCATGTTCATACAGATAGCGGTGTAGATATTTCCATGTTTATACAGATAGCGGTGAAGATGTATGCATGTTTACACAGATAGCGGTGTAGATATTTCCATGTTCATCCAGAAGGCTGTGTAGATATATCCATGTTCATACAGATGGCGTTGAAGATATTTCCATGTTCTTACAGATAGCGGTGTAGATATTTCCATGTTCATACAGATATTGGTGTAGATATTTCCATGTTCATACAGATAGCGGCGTAGCTATTTCCATGTTCATGCAGATAGCGGTGCAGATATTTCCATGTTCATCCAGATCGCTGTGTAGATATATCCATGTTCATACAGATGGCGGTGAAGATATTTCCATGTTCATACAGATAGCGGTGTAAATATTTCCATGTTCATAGAAATAGTGGTGTAGATATTTCCATGTTCATACAGATAGTGGTGTAGCTATTTCAATGTTCATACAGATAGCGGTGTAGATATTTCCATGTTCATCCAGATGGCTGTGTAGACATATCCATGTTCATACAGATGGCGGTGAAGATAATTCCATGTTCATACAGATAACGGTGTAGATATTTCCATGTTCATACAGATAGTGGTGTAGATATTTCCATGTTCATACAGATAGAGGGGCTGATATTTCCATGTTCATACAGATAGCAGTGCTGAGATTTCCATGTTTATACAGGTAGCGGTGTAGATATTTCCATGTTTATACAGATAGTGGTGTAGATATTTCCATGTTTATACAGATAGCGGTGTAGATATCTCCATCTTAATACAGATGGCCGTGTAGATATTTATATGTTCATACAGATGGCGGTGAAGGTATTTCCATGTTCATACAGATGGCGGTGTAGATAGTTCCGTGTTCATACAGATAGCGGTGTAGATATTTCCATGTGTAAAGAGATAGCTGTGTAGATATTTCCATGTATATGCAGATAGCCCTGTAGATATTTCCATTTTCATGCAGATAGCGGAGTAGATATCTCCATGTTTATACAGATAGCGGTGTAGTTATCTCCATCTTAATACAGATGGCGGTGAAGATATTTCCATGTTCATACAGATAGCGGTGTAGATATTTCCATGTTCATACAGATAGCGGTGTAGATGTTTCCATGTTCATACAGATAGCGGTGTAGATATTTCCGTGTTCAAACAGATAGCGGTGTAGATATTTCCATGTTCATGCAGATAGCGGTGTAGATATTTCCATGTTTATACAGATAGCGGTGATGACGTATGCATGTTTACACAGATAGCGGTGTAGATATTTCCATGTTCATCCAGATGGCTGTGTAGATATATCCATGTTCATACTGATGGAGGTGAAGATATTTCCATGTTCATACAGATAGCGGTGTAGATATTTCCATGTTCATACAGATAGCGGTGTAGCTATTTCCATGTTCATACAGATAGCGGTGTAGATATTTCCATGTTCGTTCAGATAGCGGTGAAGATATTTCCATGTTCGTTCAGATAGCGGTGAAGATATTTCCATGTTCATACAGATAGCGGTGCTGATATTTCCATGTTTATACAGGTAGCGGTCTAGATATTTCCATGTTTATACAGATAGCGGTGTAGATATGTCCATGTTTATACCGATAGCGGTGTAGATATTTCCAGGTTTATACAGATAGCGGTGTAGATATCTCCATCTTAATACAGATGGCGTTGTAGATATTTATATGTTCATTCAGATGGCGGTGCAGATATTTCCATGTTCATACAGATGGCGGTGTAGATATTTCCATGTTTATAGAGATGGCGGTGTAGATATTTCCATGTTTATAGAGATAGCGGTGTAGTTATTTCCACTTGTAAAGAGATAGCTTTGTAGACATTTCCATGTACATGCAGATAGCTGTGTAGATATTTCCATTTTCATGCAGATAGCGGTGTAGATATTTCCATGTTCAAACAGATAGCGGTGTAGATATTTCCATGCTCATACAGATAGCGGTGTAGATATTTCCATGTTTATACAGATAGCGGTGAAGTTGTATGCATGTTAACACAGATAGAGGTGTATATATTTCCATGTTCATACAGATAGCTGTGTAGATATTTCCATTTTCATCCAGATGGCTGTCTAGATATATCCATGTTCATACAGATGGCGGTGAAGATATTTCCATGTTCATACAGATAGCGGTGTAGATATTTCCATGTTCATCCAGATGGCTGTGTAGATATATCCATGTTCATACAGATGGCGGTGAAGATATTTCCATGTTCATACAGATAGAGGGGCTGATATTTCCATGTTCATTCAGATAGCGGTGCTGATATTTCCATGTTTATACAGGTAGCGGTGTAGATATTTCCATGTTTATAGATAGCGGTGTAGATATTTCCATGTTTATACAGATAGCGGTGTAGATATTTCCATGTTTATACAGATAGCGGTGTAGATATCTCCATCTTAATACAGATGGCCGTGTAGATATTTATATGTTCATTCTGATGCCGGTGCAGATATTTCGATGTTCATACCGATGGCGGTGTAGATATTTCCATGTTCATACAGATAGCGGTGCTTATGTTTCCATGTTTATACAGGTAGCGGTGTAGATATTTCCATGTTTATACAGATAGCGGTGTAGATATTTCCATCTTCATCCAAATGGCTGTGTAGATATATCCATGTTCATACAGATAGCGGTGTAGATATTTCCGTGTTCAAACAGATAGCGGTGTAGATATTTCCATGCTCATACAGATAGCGGTGTAGATATTTCCATGTTTATACAGATAGCGGTGAAGTTGTATGCATGTTTACACAGATAGAGGTGTATATATTTCCATGTTCATACAGATAGCTGTGTAGATATTTCCATTTTCATCCAGATGGCTGTCTAGATATATCCATGTTCATACAGATGGCGGTGAAGATATTTCCATGTTCATACAGATAGCGGTGTAGGTATTTCCATGTTCATCCAGATGGCTGTGTAGATATATGATGTTCATACAGATGGCGGTGAAGATATTTCCATGTTCATACAGATAGAGGGGCTGATATTTCCATGTTCATTCAGATAGCGGTGCTGATATTTCCATGTTTATACAGGTAGCGGTGTAGATATTTCCATGTTTATAGATAGCGGTGTAGATATTTCCATGTTTATACAGATAGCGGTGTAGATATTTCCATGTTTATACAGATAGCGGTGTAGATATCTCCATCTTAATACAGATGGCCGTGTAGATATTTATATGTTCATTCTGATGCCGGTGCAGATATTTCGATGTTCATACCGATGGCGGTGTAGATATTTCCATGTTCATACAGATAGCGGTGCTTATGTTTCCATGTTTATACAGGTAGCGGTGTAGATATTTCCATGTTTATACAGATAGCGGTGTAGATATTTCCATCTTCATCCAAATGGCTGTGTAGATATATCCATGTTCATACAGATAGCGGTGTAGATATTTCCAAGTTCATACAGATAGCGGTGAAGATATTTCCATGTTCATCCAGATGGCTGTGTAGATATATCCATCTTCATACAGATAGCGGTGTAGATATTTCCATGTTTATACAGATAGCCGTGTAGATATTTCCATGTTTATACAGATAGCGGTGTAGATATTTCCAAGTTTATACAGATAGCGGTGTAGATATTTCCATGTTCATCCAGATGGCTGTGTAGGTATATCCATGTTCATACAGATAGCGGTGTAGATATTTCCATGTCCATACAGGTAGTTGTGTACTTATTTCCATGTTCATACAGATAGCGGTGAAGCTATTTCCATGTTCATAAAGATAACGGTGTAGATATTCCCATGTTCATACATATAGCGGAGTAGATATTTCCATGTTCATCCAGATGGCTGTGCAGATATATCCATGTTCATACAGATAGCTGTGTAGATATTTCCATGTTCATACAGATAGCGGTGTAGCTATTTCCATGTTCATACAGATATTGGTGTAGATATTTCCATGTTCGTACAGATAGCGGTGTAGCTATTTCCATGTTCATGCAGATAGCGGTGTAGATATTTCCATGTTCATACAGATAGTGGTGTAGATATTTCCATGTTCATACAGATAGAGGGGCTAATATTTCCATGTTCATACAGATAGCGGTGCTGATATTTCCATGTTTATACAGGTAGCGGTGTAGATATTTCCATCTTTATACAGATAGCGGTGTAGATATTTCCATGTTTATACAGATAGCGGTGTAGATATTTCCATGTTCATACAGATAGCGGTGTAGATATCTCCATCTTAATACCGATGGCGGTGTAGATATTTATATGTTCATACAGATGGCCATGCAGATATTTCCATGTTCATACAGATGGCGGTGTAGATATTTCCGTGTTCATACAGAGAGCGGTGTAGTTATTTCCATGTGTAAAGAGATAGCTGTGTAGATATTTCCATGTATATGCAGATAGCTGGGTAGATATTTCCATTTTCATGCAGATAGTGGTTTAGGTATTTCCATGTTCAAACAGATTGCGTGTAGATATTTCTATGTTCATACACTAAGCGGTTTAGATATTTCCATGTTTATACAGATGGCGGTGAAGATGTATGCATGTTTACACAGATAGCGGTGTAGGTATTTCCATGTTCATACAGATAGCGGTGTAGATATTTCCATGTTCATCCAGATGGCTGTGTAGATATATCCATGTTCATACAGATTGCGGTGAAGATATTTCCATGTTAGTACGGATAGCTGTGTAGATATTTCCATGTTCATACAGATAGCGGTGTAGATATTTCCATGTTCATACAGATAGAGGGGCTGATATTTCCATGTTCATACAGATAGCGGTGCTGATATTTCCATGTTTATACAGGTAGCAGTGTAGATATTTCCATGTTTATACAGATAGCGGTGTAGATATTTCCATGTTTATACAGATAGCGGTGTAGATATTTCCATGTTTATACAGATAGCGGTGTAGATATCTCCATCTTAATACAGATGGCCGTGTAGATATTTATATGTTCATACAGATGGCGGTGAAGATATTTCCATGTTCATACAGATGGCGGTGTAGATAGTTCCGTGTTCATACAGATAGCGGTGTAGATATTTCCATGTGTAAAGAGATAGCTGTGTAGATATTTCCATGTATATGCAGATAGCCCTGTAGATATTTCCATTTTCATGCAGATAGCGGAGTAGATATCTCCATGTTTATACAGATAGCGGTGTAGATGTCTCCATCTTAATACAGATGGCGGTGAAGATATTTCCATGTTCATACAGATAGCGGTGTACATATTTCCATGTTCATACAGATAGCGGTGTAGATATTTCCATGTTCGTACAGATAGCGGTGTAGATATTTCCGTGTTCAAACAGATAGCGGTGTATATATTTCCATGTTCATGCAGATAGCGGTGTAGATATTTCCATATTTATACAGATAGCTGTGATGACGTATGCATGTTTACACAGATAGCGGTGTAGATATTTCCATGTTCATACAGATAGCGGTGTAGATATTTCCATGTTCATCCAGATGGCTGTGTAGATATATCCATGTTCATACTGATGGAGGTGAAGATATTTCCATGTTCATGCAGATAGCGGTGTAGCTATTTCCATGTTCATGCAGATAGCGGTGTAGATATTTCCATGTTCGTTCAGATAGCGGTGAAGATATTTCCATGTTCATACAGATAGCGGTGCTGATATTTCCATGTTTATACAGGTAGCGGTCAAGATATTTCCATGTTTATACAGATAGCGGTGTAGATATGTCCATGTTTATACCGATAGCGGTGTAGATATTTCCAGGTTTATACAGATAGCGGTGTAGATATCTCCATCTTAATACAGATGGCGGTGTAGATAATTATATGTTCATTCAGATGGCGGTGCAGATATTTCCATGTTCATACAGATGGCGGTGTAGATATTTCCATGTTTATAGAGATAGCGGTGTAGTTATTTCCACTTGTAAAGAGATAGCTTTGTAGACATTTCCATGTACATGCAGATAGCTGTGTAGATATTTCCATTTTCATGCAGATAGCGGTGTAGATATTTCCATGTTCAAACAGATAGCGGTGTAGATATTTCCATGATCATACAGATAGCGGTGTAGATACTTCCATGTTTATACAGATAGCGGTGAAGATGTATGCATGTTTACACAGATAGCGGTGTATATATTTCCATGTTCATACAGATAGCTGTGTAGATATTTCCATTTTCATCCAGATGGCTGTCTAGATATATCCATGTTCATACAGATGGCGGTGAAGATATTTCCATGTTCATACAGATAGTGGTGTAGATATTTCCATGTTCATACAGATAGCGGTGTAGATATTTCCATGTTCATACAGATAGCGGTGTAGCTATTTCCATGTTCATACAGATAGCGGTGTAGATATTTCCATGTTCATCCAGATGGCTGTGTAGATATATCCATGTTCATGCAGATGGCGGTGAAGATATTTCCATGTTCATACAGATAGAGGGGCTGATATTTCCATGTTCATTCAGATAGCGGTGCTGATATTTCCATGTTTATACAGGTAGCGGTGTAGATATTTCCATGTTTATACAGATAGCGGTGTAGATATTTCCATGTTTATACAGATAGCGGTGTAGATATCTCCATCTTAATACAGATGGCCGTGTAGATATTTATATGTTCATTCAGATGGCGGTGCAGATATTTCGATGTTCATACAGATGGCGGTGTAGATATTTCCATGTTCATACAGATAGCGGTGCTTATGTTTCCATGTTTATACAGGTAGCGGTGTAGATATTTCCATGTTTATACAGATAGCGGTGTAGATATTTCCATGTTTATACAGATAGCGGTGTAGATATTTCCAAGTTTATACAAATAGCGGTGTAGATATCTCCATCTTAATACAGATGGCGGTGTAGATATTTATATGTTCATATAGATGGTGGTGCAGATATTTCCATGTTCATACTGATGGCGGTGTAGATATTTCCATGTATATAGATATAGTGGTGTAGTTATTTCCATGTGTAAACAGATAGCTTTGTAGATATTTCTATGTATATGCAGACAGCTGTGCAGATATTTCCATTTTCATGCAGATAGCGGTGTAGATATTTCCATGTTCAAACAGATAGCGGTGTTGATATTTCCATGTTCATACAGATAACGGTGTAGATATTTCCATGTTTATAAAGATAGCGGTGAAGATGTATGCATGTTTACACAGATAGCGGTGTAGATATTTCCATGTTCATACAGATAGCGGTGTAGATATTTCCATGTTCATCCAGATGGCTGTGTAGATATATCCATGTTCATACAGATGGCGGTGAAGATATTTCCATGTTCGTACAGATAGCGGTGTAGATATTTCCATGTTCATACAGATAGTGTTGTAGATATTTCCATGTTCATACAGATAGCGGTGTAGCTATTTCCATGTTCATACAGATAGCGGTGTAGATATTTCCATGTTCGTACAGATAGTGGTGCTGATATTTCCATGTTTATACAGGTAGCGGTGTAGATATTTCCATGTTTATTCAGATAGCGGTGTAGATATTTCCATGTTTATACAGATAGCGGTGTAGATATTTCCAAGTTTATACAGATAGCGGTGTAGATGTCTCCATCTTAATACAGATGGCGGTGTAGATATTTATATGTTCATACAGATGGCGGTGCAGATATTTCCATGTTCATACAGATGGCGGTTTAGATATTTCCATGTTTATAGAGATAGCGGTGCAGTTATTTCCAAGTGTAAAGAGATAGCTTTGTAGACATTTCCAAGTATATGCTGATAGCTGTATAGATATTTCCATTTTCATGCAGATAGCTGTGTAGATATTTCCATGTTCAAACAGAAAGCGGTGTAGATATTTCCATGTTCATACAGATAGCGGTGTAGATATTTCCATGTTTATACAGATAGCGGTGAAGATGTATGCATGTTTCAACAGACAGCGGCGTATATATTTCCATGTTCATACAGATAGCAGTGTAGATATTTCCATGTTCATCCAGATGTCGGTGTAGATATATCCATGTTCATACTTATGGCGGTGAAGATATTTCCATGTTCATACAGATAGCGGTGTAGATATTTCCATGTTCATACAGATAGCGGTGTAGATATTTCCATGTTCATAAAGATAGCGGTGAAGTTATTTCCATGTTCATACAGATAGCGGTGTAGATATTTCCATGTTCATCCAGATGGCTGTGTAGTTATATCCATGTTCATACAGATGGCGGTGAAGATATTTCCATGCTCATACAGATAGCGGTGTAGATATTTCCAAGTTCATACAGATATTGGTGTAGATATTTCCATGTTCATACAGATAGCGGTGTAGCTATTTCCATGTTCATACAGATAGCGGTGTAGATATATCCATGTTCATCCAGATGGATGTGTAGATATATCCATTTTCATATAGATGGCGGTGAAGATATTTCCATGTTCATACGGATAGTGGTGTAGATATTTCCATGTTCATACAGATAGCGGTGTAGATATTTCCATGTTCATACAGATAGAGGGGCTGATATTTCCATGTTCATGCAGATAGCGGTGCTGATATTTCCATGTTTATACAGGTAGCGGTGTAGATATTTCCATGTTTATACAGATAGCGGTGTAGATATGTCCATCTTCATACAGATAGCGGTGTAGATATTTGCATGTTTATACAGATAGCGGTGTAGATATCTCCATCTTAATACAGATGGCTGTGTAGATATTTATATGTTCATACAGATGGCGGAACAGATATTTCCATGTTCATACAGATGGCGGTGTAGATATTTCCATGTTCATACAGATCGCGGTGTAGTTATTTCCATGTGTAAAGAGATAGCTTTGTAGATATTTCCATGTATATGCAGATAGCTCAGTAGATATTTCCATTTTCATGCAGATAGCGGTGTAGATATTTCCATGTTCAAACAGATAGCGGTGTAGATATTTCCATGTTCATACAGATAGCGGTGTAGATATTTCCATGTTTAAACAGATTGCGGTGAAGATGTATGCATATTTACACAGATTGCGGTGCAGATATTTCCATGTTCATACAGATAGCGGCGTAGATATTTACATGTTCATCCAGATGGCTGTGTAGATATATCAATGTTCATACAGATAGCGGTGTAGATATTTCCATGTTCATAAAGATAGTGGGGTTGATATTTCCATGTTCATACAGATAGCGATGTAGCTATTTCCATGTTCATACAGATAGCGGTGCTGATATTTCCATGTTTATACAGGTAGCGGTGTAGATATTTCCAGGTTTATACAGATAGCAGTGTAGATATTTCCATGTTTAAACAGATAGCGGTGTAGATATTTCCAGGTTTATAGAGATAGCGGTGTGGATATCTCCATCTTAATACAGATAGCGGTGTAGATATTTCCATGTTCATACAGATGGCTGTGTAGATATATCCATGTTCATACAGATTGCGGTGAAGATATTTCCATGTTCATACGGATAGCGGTGTAGATATTTCCATGTTCATACAGATAGCGGTGTAGATATTTCCATGTTCATACAGATAGAGGGGCTGGTATTTCCAAGTTCATACAGATAGCGGTGATGATATTTCGATGTTTATATAGGTAGCAGTGTAGATATTTCCATGTTTATACAGATAGCGGTGTAGATATTTCCATGTTTATACAGATAGCGGTGTAGATATTTCCATGTTTATACAGATAGCGTTGTAGATATCTGCATCTTAATACAGATGGCCGTGTAGATATTTATATGTTCATACAGATGGCGGTGAAGATATTTCCATGTTCATACAGATGGCGGTGTAGATAATTCCGTGTTCATACAGATAGCGGTGTAGGTATTTCCATGTGTAAAGAAATAGCTGTGTAGATATTTCCATGTATATGCAGATAGCCCTGTATATATTTCCATTTTCATGCAGATAGCGGAGTAGATATCTCCATGTTTATACAGATAGCGGTGTAGATATCTCCATCTTAATACAGATGGCGGTGAAGATATTTCCATGTTCATACAGACAGCGGTGTAGATATTTCCATGTTCATTCAGATAGCGGTGTAGATTTTTCCATGTTCGTACAGATAGCGGTGTAGATATTTCCGTTTTCAAACAGATAGCGGTGTATATATTTCCATGTTCATGCAGATAGCGGTGTATATATTTCCATGTTTATACAGATAGCGGTGATGACGTATGCATGTTTACACAGATAGCGGTGTAGATATTTCCATGTTCATACAGATAGCGGTGTAGATATTTCCATGTTCATCCAGATGGCTGTGTAGATATATCCATGTTCATACTGATGGAGGTGAAGATATTTCCATGTTCATACAGATAGCGGTGTGGATATTTCCATGTTCATACAGATAGCGGTGTAGCTATTTCCATGTTCATACAGATAGCGGTGTAGATATTTCCATGTTCGTTCAGATAGCGGTGAAGATATTTCCATGTTCATACAGATAGCGGTGCTGATATTTCCATGTTTATACAGGTAGCGGTCTAGATATTTCCATGTTTATACAGATAGCGGTGTAGATATGTGCATGTTTATACCGATAGCGGTGTAGATATTTCCAGGTTTATACAGATAGCGGTGTAGATATCTCCATCTTAATACAGATGGCAGTGTAGATATTTATATGTTCATTCAGATGGCGGTGCAGATATTTCCATGTTCATACAGATGGCGGTGTAGATATTTCCATGTTTATAGAGATAGCGGTGTAGTTATTTCCACTTGTAAAGAGATAGCTTTGTAGACATTTCCATGTACATGCAGATAGCTGTGTAGATATATCCATTTTCATGCAGATAGCGTTGTAGATATTTCCATGTTCAAACAGATAGCGGTGTAGATATTTCCATGCTCATACAGATAGCGGTGTAGATATTTCCATGTTTATACAGATAGTGGTGGAGATGTATGCATGTTTACACAGATAGCGGTGTATATATTTCCATGTTCATACAGATAGCTGTGTAGATATTTCCATTTTCATCCAGATGGCTGTCTAGATATATCCATGTTCATACAGGTGGCGGTGAAGATATTTCCATGTTCATACAGATAGCGGTGTAGATATTTCCATGTTCATACAGATAGCGGTGTAGATATTTCCATGTTCATACAGATAGCGGTGTAGCTATTTCCATGTTGATACAGATAGCGGTGTAGATATTTCCATGTTCATGCAGATGGCTGTGTAGATATTTCCATGTTCATACAGATAGAGGGGCTGATATTTCCATGTTCATTCAGATAGCGGTGCTGATATTTCCATGTTTATACAGGTAGCGGTGTAGATATTTCCATGTTTATAGATAGCGGTGTAGATATTTCCATGTTTATACAGATAGCGGTGTAGATATTTCCATGTTTATACAGATAGCGGTGTAGATATCTCCATCTTAATACAGATGGCCGTGTAGATATTTATATGTTCATTCAGATGGCGGTGCAGATATTTCGATGTTCATACAGATGGCGGTGTAGATATTACCATGTTCATACAGATAGCGGAGCTTATGTTTCCATGTTTATACAGGTAGCGGTGTAGATATTTCCATCTTTATACAGATAGCGGTGTAGATATTTCCATGTTTATACAGATAGCGTTGTAGATATTTCCAAGTTTATACAAATAGCCGTGTAGATATCTCCATCTTAATACAGATGGCGGTGTAGATATTTATATGTTCATATAGATGGTGGTGCAGATATTTCCATGTTCATACAGATGGCTGTGTAGATATTTCCATGTTCATAGATATAGTGGTGTAGTTATTTCCATGTGTAAACAGATAGCTTTGTAGATATTTCTATGTATATGCAGACAGCTGTGTAGATATTTCCATTTTCATGCAGATAGCGGTGTAGATATTTCCATGTTCAAACAGATAGCGGTGTTGATATTTCCATGTTCATACAGATAACGGTGTAGATATTTCCATGTTTATACAGATAGCGGTGAAGATGTATGCATGTTTACACAGATAGCGGTGTAGATATTTCCATGTTCATACAGATAGCCGTGTAGATATTTCCATGTTCATCCAGATGGCTTTGTAGATATATCCATGTTCATACAGATGGCGGTGAGGATATTTCCATGTTCGTACAGATAGCAGTGTTGATATTTCCATGTTCATACAGATAGTGGTGTAGATATTTCCATGTTCATACAGATAGCGGTGTAGCTATTTCCATGTTCATACAGATAGCGGTGTAGATATTTCCATGTTCGTACAGATAGCGGTGCTGATATTTCCATGTTTATACAGGTAGCGGTGTAGATATTTCCATGTTTATACAGATAGCGGTGTAGATATTTCAATGTTTGTACAGATAGCGGTGTAGATATTTCCAAGTTTATTCAGATAGCGGTGTAGATGTCTCCATCTTAATACAGATGGCGGTGTAGATATTTATATGTTCATACAGATGGCGGTGCAGATATTTCCATGTTCATACAGATGGCGGTTTAGATATTTCCATGTTTATAGAGATAGCGGTGCAGTTATTTCCAAGTGTAAAGAGATAGCTTTGTAGACATTTCCAAGTTTATGCTGATAGCTGTATAGATATTTCCATTTTCATGCAGATAGCTGTGTAGATATTTCCATGTTCAAACAGAAAGCGGTGTAGATATTTCCATGTTCATACAGATAGCGGTGTAGATATTTCCATGTTTATACAGATAGCGGTGAAGATATATCCATGTTCATACAGATGGCGGTGTAGATATTTCCATGTTCATACTGATAGCGGTGTAGATATTTCCATGTTCATCCAGATGGCTGTGCAGATATATCCATGGTCATACAGATGGCGGTGAAGATATTTCCATGTTCGTACAGATAGCGGTGTTGATATTTCCATGTTCATACAGATAGTGGTGTAGATATTTTCATGTTCATACAGATAGCGGTGTAGCTATTTCCATGTTCATACAGATCGCGGTGTAGATATTTCCATGTTCGTACAGATAGCGGTGCTGATATTTCCATGTTTTACAGATAGCGGTGTAGATATTTCCATTGATATACAGATAGCTGTGTAGATATTTGCATGTTCATAGAGTTAGCGGTGTAGATATTTCCATGTTCATACAGATGGCGGTGTAGATATTTCCACGTTCATACAGATGGCGGTGTAGATATTTCCACGTTCATACAGATGGCGGTGTAGATATATCCATGTTCGTACAGATGGCGGTGTAGATTTTTCCATGTTCATAGAGATGGTGGTGTAGTTATTTCCATGTTTATGCAGGTAGCGGTATAGATATTTTCGTGTTTATACAGATGGTGGTGTAGATATTACCATGTTTATAGAGATGGCGGTCTAGATATCTCCATGTTTATAGAGATAGTGGTGTAGTTATTTCCAAGTTTATAGAGACAGCATTGTAGATATTTCCATGTTTATACAGATAGCGGTGAAGATATTTCCATGTTTATACAGATAGCGGTGTAGATATTTCCATGTTTATACAGATAGCAGTGTAGATGTTTCCATGTTTATAGAGATAGTGGTGTAGATAATTTCAATTTTATACAGATAGCAGTGTAGATATTTCCAAGTTCATACAGATAGCGGTGTAGATATTTCCACGTTTATAGAGATGGCGGTGTAGATATTTCCATGTTCATACAGATGGCGGTGTAGATATTTCCAAGTTTTTAGAGATGGCGGTGTAGATACTTTCATGTTTACACAGATGGCGGTGGAAGTATTTCCATGTTTACACAGATAGCGGTGTAGACATTTCCATGTTTACACAGATAGCGGTGTGGATATTTCCATGTTTATGCAGATAGCAGTGTAGATATTTCCATGTTCATACAGATAGCGGTGTCGATATTTCCACGTTTATAGAGATGGTGGTGTAGATATTTCCATGTTCATAGAGATGGCGGTGTAGATATTTCCATCTTTATGCAGATAGCGGTATAGATATTTCCATGTTTATACAGATGGCAGTGTAGATATTTCCATGTTTATAGAGACGGCGGTGTAGATATTTCCATGTTCATACAGATGGCGGTGTAAATATTTCCACGTTTATAGGGATGGCGGTGTAGATATTTTTATGTTTACACAGATGGCGGTGTAGATATTTCCATGTTTACACACATAGCGGTGAAGTAATTTCCATGTTTACACAGATAGCGGTGTGGATATTTCCATGTTTATGCATACAGCAGTGTAGATATTTCCATGTTTATACTGATAGCGGTGCGGATATTTCCATGTTTATACAGAAAGTTGGGCAGATATTTCCATGTTTATACAGACAGCGGTGTAGATATTTCCATCTTAATACAGATGGCGGTGTAGATATGTCCATGTTTGTACAGACGGCGGTGTAGGTATTTCCATGTTCATACAGATGGCGGTGTAGATATTTCCATGTTCATAGAGATCGCGGTGTAGATATTTCCATGTTTATACAGATAGCCGTGTAGTCATTTCCATGTTGATAGAGATAGTGGTGTAGATAATTTCAATTTTGTACAGATAGCTGTGTAGATATTTGCATGTTCATACAGATAGCGGTGTATATATTTCCATGTTCATACAGATAGCGGTGTAGATATTTCCATGTTCATACAGTTAGCGGTGTAGATATTTCCATGTTCATGCAGATAGCGGTGTAGATATTTCCATGTTCATACCAATAGCGGTGTAGATATTTCCATGTCCATACAGTTAGCGTTGTAGATATCTCCATGTTCATACAGATGGCGGTGTAGATATTTAGATGTTCATACAGACGGCGGTGTAGATATTTCCATGTTCGTACGGATGGCAGTGTAGATATTTCCTTGTTCATACAAGTGGCGGTGTAGATATTTCCATGTTTTACAGATAGCAGTGTAGTTATATCCATGTTTATAGATATAGCACTGTAGATATTTACATTGATATACAGATAGCTGTGTAGATATTTGCATGTTCATACAGATAGCGGTGTAGATATTTCCATGTTCGTACAGATAGCGGTGTAGATATTTCCATGTTCATACAGATAGCAGTGTAGTTATTTCCATGTCCATACAGTTAGCGTTGTAGATATTTCCATGTTAATACAGATGGCGGAGTAGATATTTACATGTTCATACAGATGGCGGTGTATATATTTCCATGTTTGTACAGATGGCGGTGTAGATACTTCCATGTTCATAGAGATGGCGGTCTAGATATTTCCATGATTATGCAGATAGCGGTATAGATAATTCCATGTTTATACAGATGGTGGTGTAGATATTTCAATGTTTATAGAGATGGCGGTCTAGATATTTCCATGTTTATACAGATAGTTGTGAAGATATTTCCATGTTTATACAGATAGCGGTGTAGATATTTCCATGTTTATACAGATAGCAGTGTAGATATTTCCATGTTTATAGAGATAGTGGTGTAGATAATTTCAATTTTATACCGAGAGCAGTGTAGATATTTCCAAGTTCATACAGATAGCGATGTAGATATTTCCACGTTTATAGAGATGTCAGTGTAGATATTTCCATGTTCATACATATTGCGGTGTAGATATTTCCATGTTCATACAAATGGCGGTGTAGATATTTCCATGTTCATACAGATGGCGGTGTACATATTTCCATGTTCATACAAATGGCGGTGTAGATATTTCCATGTTCATAGAGATGGCGGTGGAGATATTTTCATGTTTATACAGATAGCAGTTTAGTAATTTCCATGTTTATAGAGATAGCAGTGTAGATATTTCTATTGATATAGAGATAGCTGTGTAGATATTTGCATGTTCATACAGATAGCGGTGTAGATATTTCCATGTTCTTACAGATAGCGGTGTAGATATTTCCATGTTCATACAGATAGCGGTGTACATATTTCCATGTTCATACAGATAGCGGTGTAGATATTTCCATGTTCATACAGATAGCAGTGTAGATATTTCCATGTTCATACAGTTAGCGGTGTAGATATTTCCATGTTCATACAGATGGCGGTGTAGATATTTACATGTTCATAGTGATGGCGGTGTAGATATTTCCATGTTCGTACGGATGGCAGTGTAGATATTTCCATGTTCATACAGGTGGTGGAGTAGCTATTTCCATGTTTATACAGATAGCAGTGTAGATATTTACATGTTTATAGAGATAGCAGTGTAGATATTTCCATTGATATACAGATAGCTGTGTAGATATTTGCATGTTCATACAGATAGCGGTGTAGATATTTCCATGTTCATACAGATAGCGGTGTAGATATTTCCATGTTCATACAGATAGCGGTGTAGATATTTCCATCTTCATACAGATAGCGGTGCGGATATTTCCATGTTTATACAGATAGTTGGGCAGATATTTCCATGTTTATACAGATAGCAGTGTAGATATTTCCATCTTAATACAGATGGCGGTGTAGATATTTCCATGTTTATACAGACGGCGGTGTAGATATTTCCATGTTTATGGAGATGGAGGTGTAGATATTTCCATGTTTATAGAGATAACGGTGTAGTTATTTCAATGTTAATAGGCATAGCGGTGTAGATATTTCCATGTTTATAGAGACAGAGGTGTAGATGTTTCCTTGTTTATACAGATAGCGGAGCAGATAGTTCCATGTTTATAGAGATAGCGGTGTAGACATTTCCAAATTTATACAGATAGCGGTGTAGATATTTAAAGGTTCATACAGATGTTGGTGTAGATATTTCCATCCTTATACAGATAGCGGTGTAGATATTTCCATGTCTATGTAGATGGCGGTGTAGGTACTTCGATCTTTATACAGATGGCGGTTTAGATATTTCCAAGTTCATAGTGATGGCGGTGTAGATATTTCCAAGTTTACAGAGATAGAGGTGTAGATATTTCCTTGTTTATGTAGATAGCACTGAAGATATTTACATGTTTATACAGATGGCGGTGTGCATATTTCCATGTTCATACAGTTAGCTGTGTAGATATTTCCATCGTTATACAGATGGCGGTGTAGATATTCCCATGTCCATACAGATGGCGGTGTAGATATTTCCATGTTTATACAGATGACGGTGTAGATATTTCCATGTTTATACAGAAGGCGGTGTAGATATTTCCATGTTTATAGAGATGGCGGTGTAGATATTTCCATGTTTATACAGATAGCGGTGTAGATATTTCCATGTTTATACAGATAGCTCTGTAGATATTTACATCTTTATACAAATGGCAGTGTAGATATTTCCATGTTTATATAGATGGCGGTGTAGATATTTCCATCTTTATACAGATGGCAGTGTAGGTATTTCCAGGTTTATAAAGATGGCGGTGTAGATATTTCCATGTTTATATAGATAGCGGTGTAGTTATTTACATGTTTATAGGCATAGCGTTGTAGATATTTCCATGTTTATAGAGATAGCGGTGTAGACATTGCCACGTTTATACAGATAGCGGTGTAGATATTTCCATGTTTATACAGATAGCTGTGTAGATATTTACATCTTCATACAAATGTCAGTGAAGATATTTCCATGTTTATATAGATGGCGGTGTAGATATTTCCATCTTTATACAGATGGCAGTGTAGGTATTTCCAGGTTTATAGAGATGGCAGTGTAGATATTTCCATGTTTACATAGATAGCAGTGTAGTTATTTACATGTTAATACGCATAGCGGTGTAGATATTTCCATGTTTATAGAGATAGAGGTGTAGATATTTCCGTTTATAGAGATAGCGGTGTAGATATTTCCATGTTTATAGAGATAGCGGTGTTGTTATTTCCATGTAAATAGGCATAGCGGTGTAGATATTTCCATGTTTATAGAGCTAGAGGTGTAGATATTTCCGAGTTTAAACAGATGGCGGTGTACATATTTCCATGTTTACAGAGATAGCAGTTTAGACATTTCCACGTTTATACAGTAAGTGGTGTAGATATATCCATGTTCATACAGATGGCGGTGTAGATATTTCCATCCTTATACAGATAGCGGTGTAGATATTTCCATGTTTATACAGACGGCGGTGTAGATATTTCCATGTTTATGGAGATGGCGGTGTAGATATTTCCATGTTTATAGAGATAACGGTGCAGTTATTTCAATGTTAATAGGCATTGCGGTGTAGATATTTCCATGTTTATAGAGACAGAGGTGTAGTTGTTTCCTTGTTTATACAGATAGCGGTGTAGATAGTTCCATGTTTATAGAGATAGCGGTGTAGACATTTCCAAATTTATACAGATAGCGGTGTAGATATTTAAAGGTTCATACAGATGGTGGTGTAGATATTTCCATCCTTATACAGATAGCGGTGTAGATATTTCCATGTCTACACAGATGGCGGTGTAGGTATTTCCATCTTTATACAGATAGCGGTGTAGATATTTCCATGTTCATAGAGATGGCGGTGTAGATATTTCCATGTTTATACAGATGGCAGTGTAGATATTTCCATGTTTATAGAAATGGCAGTGTAGATGTTTCCATGTTTATAGATATAGCATTGTAGTTATTTCCATGTAAATAGGCACAGCGGTGTAGATATTTCCATGTTTGTAGAGACAGAGGTGTAGATATTTCCTAGTTTAAACAGATAGTGGTGTAGATATTTCCATGTTTATAGAAATAGCGGTTTAGACATTTCCACGTTTATACACTAAGCGGTGTAGATATATCCATGTTCATACAGATGACGGTGTAGTTATTTCCATCCTTATACAAATAACGGTGTAGATATTTCCATGTTTATACAGACGGCGATGTAGATATTTCCATGTTTACGGAGATGGCTGTGTATATATTTCCATGTTTATGGAGATAACGGTGTAGTTATTTCAATGTTAATAGTCATAGCGGTGTAGATATTTCTATGTTTATAGAGACAGAGGTGTAGATGTTTCCTTGTTTATACAGATAGCGGTGTAGATAGTTCCATGTTTATAGAGATAGCGGTGTAGACATTTCCAAATTTATACAGATAGCAGTGTAGATATTTAAAGGTTCATACAGATGGTGGTGTAGATATTTCCATCCTTATACAGATAGCGGTGTAGATATTTCCATGTTTGTAGAGACAGAGGTGTAGATATTTCCTAGTTTAAACAGATAGTGGTGTAGATATTTCCATGTTTATAGAAATAGCGGTTTAGACATTTCCACGTTTATACACTAAGCGGTGTAGATATATCCATGTTCATACAGATGACGGTGTAGTTATTTCCATCCTTATACAAATAACGGTGTAGATATTTCCATGTTTATACAGACGGCGATGTAGATATTTCCATGTTTACGGAGATGGCTGTGTATATATTTCCATGTTTATGGAGATAACGGTGTAGTTATTTCAATGTTAATAGTCATAGCGGTGTAGATATTTCTATGTTTATAGAGACAGAGGTGTAGATGTTTCCTTGTTTATACAGATAGCGGTGTAGATAGTTCCATGTTTATAGAGATAGCGGTGTAGACATTTCCAAATTTATACAGATAGCAGTGTAGATATTTAAAGGTTCATACAGATGGTGGTGTAGATATTTCCATCCTTATACAGATAGCGGTGTAGATATTTCCATGTTTGTAGAGACAGAGGTGTAGATATTTCCTAGTTTAAACAGATAGTGGTGTAGATATTTCCATGTTTATAGAAATAGCGGTTTAGACATTTCCACGTTTATACACTAAGCGGTGTAGATATATCCATGTTCATACAGATGACGGTGTAGTTATTTCCATCCTTATACAAATAACGGTGTAGATATTTCCATGTTTATACAGACGGCGATGTAGATATTTCCATGTTTACGGAGATGGCTGTGTATATATTTCCATGTTTATGGAGATAACGGTGTAGTTATTTCAATGTTAATAGTCATAGCGGTGTAGATATTTCTATGTTTATAGAGACAGAGGTGTAGATGTTTCCTTGTTTATACAGATAGCGGTGTAGATAGTTCCATGTTTATAGAGATAGCGGTGTAGACATTTCCAAATTTATACAGATAGCAGTGTAGATATTTAAAGGTTCATACAGATGGTGGTGTAGATATTTCCATCCTTATACAGATAGCGGTGTAGATATTTCCATGTCTATACAGATGGCGGTGTAGGTATTTCCATGTTCATACAGTTAGCTGTGTAGATATTTCCATCGTTATACAGATGGCGGTGTAGATATTCCCGTGTTCATACAGATGGCGGCGTAGATATTTCCATGTTTATACAGATGACGGTGTAGATATTTCCAAGTTTATACAGAAGGCGGTGCAGATATTTCCATGTTTATAGAGACGGCGGTGTAGATATTTCCATGTTTATACAGATAGCGGTGTAGATATTTCCATGTTTATAGAGATAGCTGTGTAGATATTTACATCTTTATACAAATGGCAGTGTAGATATTTCCATGTTTATATAGATGGCGGTGTAGATATTTCCATCTTTATACAGATGGCGGTGTAGGTATTTCCATGTTAATAGAGATGGCGGTGTAGATATTTCCATGTTTATAGAGATAGCAGTGTAGTTATTTACATGTTAATAGGCATAGCGGTGTAGCTATTTCCATGTTTATAGTGATAGAGGTGTAGATATTTCCTTGTTTATACAGATAGCGGTGTAGATATTTCCATGTTTATAGAGATAGCGGTGTAGACATTGCCACGTTTATACAGATAGCGGTGTAGATATTTCCATGTTTATAGAGATGGCGGTGTAGATATTTCCATGTTTATACAGATAGCTGTGTAGATATTTCCATCTTTTTACAGATGGTGGTGTAGATATTTCCATCCTTATACAGATAGCTGTGTAGATATTTCCATCTTTATACAAATGGCGGTGTAGATATTTCCATGTTTATACAGAAGGCGGTGTAGATATTTCCATCTTTATACAGATGGGGGTGTAGATATATCCATGTTTATATAGATGGCGGTGTAGATATTTCCATGTTTATACAGATGGCAGTGTAGATATTTCCATGTTTATAGAGATGGCGTTGTAAATATTTCCATGTTTATAGAGATCACGTTGTAGTTATTTCCTTGATTATAGGCATAGCGTTGTAGATATTTCCATGTTTATAGAGATAGAGGTGTAGATATTTCCTTGTTTATACAAATAGCAGTGTAGATATTTCCATGTATATAGAGATAGTGGTGTAGACATTGCCACGTTTATACAGATAGCGGTATAGATATTTCCATGTTCATAGAGATGGCGGTGTAGATATTTCCATGTTTATAGAGATGGCAGTGTAGATTTTTCCATGTTTATAGAGATAGCTGTGTAGATATTTCCATGTTTACACAGATAGCGGTATAGATATTTCCAAGTTTATACAGATAGCGGTGTAGATATTTCCATGTTTATAGTGTTGGCCGTGTAGATATTTCCATGTTCATACAGATGGTGGTGTAGATATTTCCATGTTTATAGAGACAGAGGTGTAGATATTTCCTTGTTTATACAGATAGCGGTGTAGATATTTCCATGTTTATAGAGATAGCGGTTTAGACATTTCCAAATTTATACAGATAGTGGTGTAGATATTTAAAGGTTCATACAGATGGTGGTGTAGATATTTCCATCCTTATACAGATAGCGGTGTAGATATTTCCACGTTTGTATAGATGGCGGAGTAGATATTTCCATCTTTATACAGATGGCGGTGTAGATATTTCCATGTTCATAGAGATGTTGGTGTAGATATTACCATGTTTATAGAGATAGAGGTGTAGATATTTCCTTGTTTATGGAGACGGCGGTGTAGATATTTCCATGTTTATACAGATGGCGGTGTAGATATTTCCATCTCTATACAGATGGCGGTGTACATATTTCCATGTTCATATTGATGGCGGTGTAGATATTTCCATGTTTTTAGACATGGCGGTGTAGATATTTCCATGTTTATACAGATAGCGGTGTAGATATTTCCATTTTTATACAGTTAGCTGTGTAGATATTTCCATCATTATACAGATGGCGATGTAGATATTCTCATGTTCATACAGATGGCGGTGTAGATATTTCCATGTTTATAGAGATGGCAGTGTAGATTTTTCCATGTTTATACAGATAGCTGTGTAGATATTTCCATGTTTACACAGATAGCGGTATAGATATTTCCATGTTTATACAGATAGCGGTGTAGATATTTCCATGTTTATAGAGTTGGCCGTGTAGATATTTCCATGTTCATACAGATGGTGGTGTAGATATTTCCATGTTTATACAGATGACTGTGTAGATATTTCCATGTTTATAGAGATGGCGGTGTAGATATTTCCATGTTTATAGAGATAGCGGTGTTGTTATTTCCATGTAAATAGGCATAGCGGTGTAGATATTTCCATGTTTATAGAGATACAGGTGTAGATATTTCCGAGTTTAAACAGATGGCGGTGTACATATTTCCATGTTTACAGAGATAGCAGTTTAGACATTTCCACGTTTATACAGTAAGTGGTGTAGATATATCCATGTTCATACAGATGGCGGTGTAGATATTTCCATCCTTATACAGATAGCGGTGTAGATATTTCCATGTTTATACAGACGGCGGTGTAGATATTTCCATGTTTATGGAGATGGCGGTGTAGATATTTCCATGTTTATAGAGATAACGGTGCAGTTATTTCAATGTTAATAGGCATTGCGGTGTAGATATTTCCATGTTTATAGAGACAGAGGTGTAGTTGTTTCCTTGTTTATACAGATAGCGGTGTAGATAGTTCCATGTTTATAGAGATAGCGGTGTAGACATTTCCAAATTTATACAGATAGCGGTGTAGATATTTAAAGGTTCATACAGATGGTGGTGTAGATATTTCCATCCTTATACAGATAGCGGTGTAGATATTTCCATGTCTACACAGATGGCGGTGTAGGTATTTCCATCTTTATACAGATAGCGGTGTAGATATTTCCATGTTCATAGAGATGGCGGTGTAGATATTTCCATGTTTATACAGATGGCAGTGTAGATATTTCCATGTTTATAGAAATGGCAGTGTAGATGTTTCCATGTTTATAGATATAGCATTGTAGTTATTTCCATGTAAATAGGCATAGCGGTGTAGATATTTCCATGTTTGTAGAGATAGAGGTGTAGATATTTCCTAGTTTAAACAGATAGCGGTGTAGATATTTCCATGTTTATAGAAATAGCGGTTTAGACATTTCCACGTTTATACACTAAGCGGTGTAGATATATCCATGTTCATACAGATGACGGTGTAGTTATTTCCATCCTTATACAAATAACGGTGTAGATATTTCCATGTTTATACAGACGGCGATGTAGATATTTCCATGTTTACGGAGATGGCTGTGTATATATTTCCATGTTTATGGAGATAACGGTGTAGTTATTTCAATGTTAATAGTCATAGCGGTGTAGATATTTCCATGTTTATAGAGACAGAGGTGTAGATGTTTCCTTGTTTATACAGATAGCGGTGTAGAGAGTTCCATGTTTATAGAGATAGCGGTGTAGACATTTCCAAATTTATACAGATAGCAGTGTAGATATTTAAAGGTTCATACAGATGGTGGTGTAGATATTTCCATCCTTATACAGATAGCGGTGTAGATATTTCCATGTCTATACAGATGGCGGTGTAGGTATTTCCATGTTCATACAGTTAGCTGTGTAGATATTTCCATCGTTATACAGATGGCGGTGTAGATATTCCCGTGTTCATACAGATGGCGGCGTAGATATTTCCATGTTAATACAGATGACGGTGTAGATATTTCCAAGTTTATACAGAAGGCGGTGCAGATATTTCCATGTTTATAGAGACAGCGGTGTAGATATTTCCATGTTTATACAGATAGCGGTGTAGATATTTCCATGTTTATAGAGATAGCTGTGTAGATATTTACATCTTTATACAAATGGCAGTGTAGATATTTCCATGTTTATATAGATGGCGGTGTAGATATTTCCATCTTTATACAGATGGCGGTGTAGGTATTTCCAAGTTAATAGAGATGGCGGTGTAGATATTTCCATGTTTATAGAGATAGCGGTGTAGTTATTTACATGTTAATAGGCATAGCGGTGTAGCTATTTCCATGTTTATAGTGATAGAGGTGTAGATATTTCCTTGTTTATACAGATAGCGGTGTAGATATTTCCATGTTTATAGAGATAGCGGTGTAGACATTGCCACGTTTATACAGATAGCGGTGTAGATATTTCCATGTTTATAGAGATGGCGGTGTAGATATTTCCATGTTTATACAGATAGCTGTGTAGATATTTCCATCTTTATACAGATGGTGGTGTAGATATTTCCATCCTTCTACAGATAGCTGTGTAGATATTTCCATCTTTATACAAATGGCGGTGTAGATATTTCCATGTTTATACAGAAGGCGGTGTAGATATTTCCATCTTTATACAGATGGGGGTGTAGATATATCCATGTTTATATAGATGGCGGTGTAGATATTTCCATGTTTATACAGATGGCAGTGTAGATATTTCCATGTTTATAGAGATGGCGTTGTAAATATTTCCATGTTTATAGAGATCACGTTGTAGTTATTTCCTTGATTATAGGCATAGCGTTGTAGATATTTCCATGTTTATAGAGATAGAGGTGTAGATATTTCCTTGTTTATACAAATAGCAGTGTAGATATTTGCATGTATATAGAGATAGCGGTGTAGACATTGCCACGTTTATACAGATAGCGGTATAGATATTTCCATGTTCATAGAGATGGCGGTGTAGATATTTCCATGTTTACAGAGATACAGGTGTAGATATTTCCTTGTTTATAGAGATGGCGGTGAAGATATTTACATGTTTATACAGATGGCGGTGTAGATATTTCCATCTCTATACAGATGGCGGTTTACATATTTCCATGTTCATACTCTTAGCTGTGTAGATATTTCCATCGTTATACAGATGGCGGTGTAGATATTCCCATGTTCATACAGATGGCGGTGTAGATATTTCCATGTTTATACAGATGAAGGTGTAGATATTTCCATGTTTATACAGATGCCGGTGCAGATATTTCCATGTTTATAGAGATGGCGGTGTAGATATTTCCATGTTCATACAGATGTCGGTGTAGATATTTCCATGATTATGGGGATGGCAGTGTAGATATTTTCATATTTACACAGATGGCAGTGTAGATATTTCCATGTTTACACAGATAGCGGTGTAGACATTTCCATGTTTACACAGATAGCGGTGTGAATATTTCCATGTTTATGCAGATAGCAGTGTAGATATTTCCATGTTTATACAGATAGCGGTGCGGATATTTCCATGTTTAGACAGATAGTTGGGCAGATATTTCCATGTTTATACAGATATCAGTGTAGATATTTCCATCTTAATACAGATGGTGGTGTAGATATTTCCATGTTAATACAGATGGCGGTGTAGATATTTCGAAGTTTATAGAGATAGCGCTGTAGTTATTTCCATATTTATAGAGAAATCTGTGTAGATATTTAAATGTATATTCAGATAGCTGTGTAGATATTTCCATGTTCATGCAGATAGCAGTGTAGATATTTCCATGTTCATCCAGATGCCGGTGTACATATATCCATGTTCATACAGATGGCGGAGAAGATCTTTCCATGTTCATACAGATGGCGGTGTAGATATTTCCACGTTCATACAAATGGCGGTGTAGATACCTCCATGTTCATAGAGATGGCGGTGTAGATATTTCCATGTTCATACAGATAGCGGTGTAGTTATTTCCATGTTCATACAGACAGCGGTGCTGATATTTCCATGTTGATCCAGATGGCTGTGGAGATATATCTATGTTCATACAGATGGCGGTGAAGATATTTCCATGTTCATACAGATATCGGTTTAGATATTTCCATGTTCATACAGATAGCGTTGTAGATATTTCCATGTTTATGCGGACAGCGGTGAAGATATTTCCATGTTTATACAGATAGCGGTGTAGATATTTCCATGTTTATACAGATAACAGTGTAGATATTTCCATGTTTATGGAGATAGGGGTGTAGATAATTTCAATTTTATACAGATAGCAGTGTAGATATTTCCAAGTTCATACAGATAGCGGTGTAGATATTTCCACGTTTATAGAGATGGCGGTGTAGATATTTCCATGTTCATACAGATGGCGGTGTAGATATTTCCATGTTTATAGAGATGGCGGTGTAGATATTTTCATGTTTACACAGATGGCGGTGTAGATATTTCCATGTTTACACAGATAGCGGTGTAGACATTTCCATGTTTACACAGATAGCGGTGTGGATATTTCCATTTTTTTTTGCAGATAGCGGTGTAGATATTTCCATGTTTATACAGATAGCGGTGCGGATATATCCATGTTTATACAGATGAGCAGATATTTCCATGTTTATACGGATAGCGGTGTAGATATTTCCATCTTAATACAGATGCCGGTGTAGATATGTCCATGTTCGTACAGATGACGGTGTAGATATTTCCATGTTCATACAGATGGCGCTGTAGATATTTCGAAGTTTATAGAGATAGCGCTGTAGTTATTTCCATATTTTTAGAGAAATCTTTGTAGATATTTCCATGTATATGAAGATAGCTGAGTAGATATTTCCATGTTCATGCAGATAGCGGTGGAGATATATCCATGTTCATACAGATGGCGGTGAAGATATTTCCAAGTTCATACAGATGGCGGTGTAGATATTTCCATGTTCATAAAAATGGCGGTGCAGATATTACCATGTTCATAGAGATTGCGTTGTAGATATTTACATGTTCATACAAATGGCGGTGTAGATATTTCCATGTTCATAGAGATGGTGGTGTAGATATTTCCATGTTTATACAGATAGCAGTGTAGTTATTTCCATGTTTATAGTGATAGTGGTGTAGATAATTTCATTTTTATAAAGATAGCTGTGTAGACATTTGCATGTTCATGCAGATAGCGGTGTAGATATTTACATGTTCATACAGACGGCGGTGTAGATATTTCCATGTTCGTACGGATGGCAGTGTAGATATTTCCTTGTTCATACAAGTGGCGGTGTAGATATTTCCATGTTTTACAGATAGCAGTGTAGTTATATCCATGTTTATAGAGATAGCAGTGTAGATATTTAAATTGATATACAGATAGCTGTGTAGATACTTCCATGTTCATGCAGATAGCGGTGTAGATATTTCCATGTTCATGCAGATAGCGGTGTAGATATTTCCATGTTCATACAGATAACGGTGTAGATATTTCCATGTTCTTACAGATAGTGGTGTAGATATTTCCATTATCAGACAGTTAGCGGTGTAGGTATTTACATTTTCATACAGATGGTGGTGTAGATATTTCCATGTTCGTACAGATGGCGGTGTAGATATTTCCATGTTCATAGAGATGGCGGTGTAGATATTTCCATGTTTATGCAGATAGCGGTATAGATATTTCCATGTTTATACAGATGGTGGTGTAGATATTTCAATGTTTATAGAGATGGCGGTCTAGATATTTCCATGTTTATACAGATAGCGGTGAAGATATTTCCATGTTTATACAGATAGCGGTATAGATATTTCCATGTTTATACAGATAGCAGTGTAGATATTTCCATGTTTATAGTGATAGTGGAGTAGATAATTTCAATTTTATACCTAGAGCAGTGTAGATATTTCCAAGTTCATACAGATAGCGATGTAGATATTTCCACGTTTATAGAGATGGC
This sequence comes from Gorilla gorilla gorilla, assembly GCF_029281585.2. Taxonomy (NCBI): domain Eukaryota; kingdom Metazoa; phylum Chordata; class Mammalia; order Primates; family Hominidae; genus Gorilla; species Gorilla gorilla. Next base: position 3,615,151 of record NC_073231.2, on the reverse strand, counting down.
GGTGTAGATATTTCCATGTTCATACTGATGGCGGTGTAGATATTTCTATCTTCATACAAATGGCGGTGTAGATATTTCCATGTTCATAGAGATGGCGATGTAGATATTTCCATGTTCGTACGGATGGCAGTGTAGACATTTCCATGTTCATACAGGTGGCGGTGTAGACATTTCCATGTTTATACCGATAGCAGTGTAGTTATTTCCATGTTTATAGAGATAGCAGTGTAGATATTTCCATTGATATACAGATAGCTGTGTAGATATTTGCATGTTCATACCGATATCGGTGTAGATATTTCCATGTTCGTACAGATAGCGGTGTAGATATTTCCATGTTCATACAGATAGCGGTGTAGATATTTCCATGTTCATACAGATAACGGTGTAGATATTTCCATGTTTATGGAGATAGGGGTGTAGATAATTTCAATTTTATACAGATAGCAGTGTAGATATTTCCAAGTTCATACAGATAGCGGTGTAGATATTTCCACGTTTATAGAGATGGCGGTGTAGATATTTCCATGTTCATACAGATGGCGGTGTAGATATTTCCATGTTTATAGAGATGGCGGTGTAGATATTTTCATGTTTACACAGATGGCGGTGTAGATATTTCCATGTTTACACAGATAGCGGTGTAGACATTTCCATGTTTACACAGATAGCGGTGTGGATATTTCCATTTTTTTTTGCAGATAGCGGTGTAGATATTTCCATGTTTATACAGATAGCGGTGCGGATATATCCATGTTTATACAGATGAGCAGATATTTCCATGTTTATACGGATAGCGGTGTAGATATTTCCATCTTAATACAGATGCCGGTGTAGATATGTCCATGTTCGTACAGATGACGGTGTAGATATTTCCATGTTCATACAGATGGCGCTGTAGATATTTCGAAGTTTATAGAGATAGCGCTGTAGTTATTTCCATATTTTTAGAGAAATCTTTGTAGATATTTCCATGTATATGAAGATAGCTGAGTAGATATTTCCATGTTCATGCAGATAGCGGTGGAGATATATCCATGTTCATACAGATGGCGGTGAAGATATTTCCAAGTTCATACAGATGGCGGTGTAGATATTTCCATGTTCATAAAAATGGCGGTGCAGATATTACCATGTTCATAGAGATTGCGTTGTAGATATTTACATGTTCATACAAATGGCGGTGTAGATATTTCCATGTTCATAGAGATGGTGGTGTAGATATTTCCATGTTTATACAGATAGCAGTGTAGTTATTTCCATGTTTATAGTGATAGTGGTGTAGATAATTTCATTTTTATAAAGATAGCTGTGTAGACATTTGCATGTTCATGCAGATAGCGGTGTAGATATTTACATGTTCATACAGACGGCGGTGTAGATATTTCCATGTTCGTACGGATGGCAGTGTAGATATTTCCTTGTTCATACAAGTGGCGGTGTAGATATTTCCATGTTTTACAGATAGCAGTGTAGTTATATCCATGTTTATAGAGATAGCAGTGTAGATATTTAAATTGATATACAGATAGCTGTGTAGATACTTCCATGTTCATGCAGATAGCGGTGTAGATATTTCCATGTTCATGCAGATAGCGGTGTAGATATTTCCATGTTCATACAGATAACGGTGTAGATATTTCCATGTTCTTACAGATAGTGGTGTAGATATTTCCATTATCAGACAGTTAGCGGTGTAGGTATTTACATTTTCATACAGATGGTGGTGTAGATATTTCCATGTTCGTACAGATGGCGGTGTAGATATTTCCATGTTCATAGAGATGGCGGTGTAGATATTTCCATGTTTATGCAGATAGCGGTATAGATATTTCCATGTTTATACAGATGGTGGTGTAGATATTTCAATGTTTATAGAGATGGCGGTCTAGATATTTCCATGTTTATACAGATAGCGGTGAAGATATTTCCATGTTTATACAGATAGCGGTATAGATATTTCCATGTTTATACAGATAGCAGTGTAGATATTTCCATGTTTATAGTGATAGTGGAGTAGATAATTTCAATTTTATACCTAGAGCAGTGTAGATATTTCCAAGTTCATACAGATAGCGATGTAGATATTTCCACGTTTATAGAGATGGCGGTGTAGATATTTCCATGTTCATACTGATGGCGGTGTAGATATTTCTATCTTCATACAAATGGCGGTGTAGATATTTCCATGTTCATAGAGATGGCGATGTAGATATTTCCATGTTCGTACGGATGGCAGTGTAGACATTTCCATGTTCATACAGGTGGCGGTGTAGACATTTCCATGTTTATACCGATAGCAGTGTAGTTATTTCCATGTTTATAGAGATAGCAGTGTAGATATTTCCATTGATATACAGATAGCTGTGTAGATATTTGCATGTTCATACCGATATCGGTGTAGATATTTCCATGTTCGTACAGATAGCGGTGTAGATATTTCCATGTTCATACAGATAGCGGTGTAGATATTTCCATGTTCATACAGATAACGGTGTAGATATTTCCATGTTTATGGAGATAGGGGTGTAGATAATTTCAATTTTATACAGATAGCAGTGTAGATATTTCCAAGTTCATACAGATAGCGGTGTAGATATTTCCACGTTTATAGAGATGGCGGTGTAGATATTTCCATGTTCATACAGATGGCGGTGTAGATATTTCCATGTTTATAGAGATGGCGGTGTAGATATTTTCATGTTTACACAGATGGCGGTGTAGATATTTCCATGTTTACACAGATAGCGGTGTAGACATTTCCATGTTTACACAGATAGCGGTGTGGATATTTCCATTTTTTTTTGCAGATAGCGGTGTAGATATTTCCATGTTTATACAGATAGCGGTGCGGATATATCCATGTTTATACAGATGAGCAGATATTTCCATGTTTATACGGATAGCGGTGTAGATATTTCCATCTTAATACAGATGCCGGTGTAGATATGTCCATGTTCGTACAGATGACGGTGTAGATATTTCCATGTTCATACAGATGGCGCTGTAGATATTTCGAAGTTTATAGAGATAGCGCTGTAGTTATTTCCATATTTTTAGAGAAATCTTTGTAGATATTTCCATGTATATGAAGATAGCTGAGTAGATATTTCCATGTTCATGCAGATAGCGGTGGAGATATATCCATGTTCATACAGATGGCGGTGAAGATATTTCCAAGTTCATACAGATGGCGGTGTAGATATTTCCATGTTCATAAAAATGGCGGTGCAGATATTACCATGTTCATAGAGATTGCGTTGTAGATATTTACATGTTCATACAAATGGCGGTGTAGATATTTCCATGTTCATAGAGATGGTGGTGTAGATATTTCCATGTTTATACAGATAGCAGTGTAGTTATTTCCATGTTTATAGTGATAGTGGTGTAGATAATTTCATTTTTATAAAGATAGCTGTGTAGACATTTGCATGTTCATGCAGATAGCGGTGTAGATATTTACATGTTCATACAGACGGCGGTGTAGATATTTCCATGTTCGTACGGATGGCAGTGTAGATATTTCCTTGTTCATACAAGTGGCGGTGTAGATATTTCCATGTTTTACAGATAGCAGTGTAGTTATATCCATGTTTATAGAGATAGCAGTGTAGATATTTAAATTGATATACAGATAGCTGTGTAGATACTTCCATGTTCATGCAGATAGCGGTGTAGATATTTCCATGTTCATGCAGATAGCGGTGTAGATATTTCCATGTTCATACAGATAACGGTGTAGATATTTCCATGTTCTTACAGATAGTGGTGTAGATATTTCCATTATCAGACAGTTAGCGGTGTAGGTATTTACATTTTCATACAGATGGTGGTGTAGATATTTCCATGTTCGTACAGATGGCGGTGTAGATATTTCCATGTTCATAGAGATGGCGGTGTAGATATTTCCATGTTTATGCAGATAGCGGTATAGATATTTCCATGTTTATACAGATGGTGGTGTAGATATTTCAATGTTTATAGAGATGGCGGTCTAGATATTTCCATGTTTATACAGATAGCGGTGAAGATATTTCCATGTTTATACAGATAGCGGTATAGATATTTCCATGTTTATACAGATAGCAGTGTAGATATTTCCATGTTTATAGTGATAGTGGAGTAGATAATTTCAATTTTATACCTAGAGCAGTGTAGATATTTCCAAGTTCATACAGATAGCGATGTAGATATTTCCACGTTTATAGAGATGGCGGTGTAGATATTTCCATGTTCATACTGATGGCGGTGTAGATATTTCTATCTTCATACAAATGGCGGTGTAGATATTTCCATGTTCATAGAGATGGCGATGTAGATATTTCCATGTTCGTACGGATGGCAGTGTAGACATTTCCATGTTCATACAGGTGGCGGTGTAGACATTTCCATGTTTATACCGATAGCAGTGTAGTTATTTCCATGTTTATAGAGATAGCAGTGTAGATATTTCCATTGATATACAGATAGCTGTGTAGATATTTGCATGTTCATACCGATATCGGTGTAGATATTTCCATGTTCGTACAGATAGCGGTGTAGATATTTCCATGTTCATACAGATAGCGGTGTAGATATTTCCATGTTCATACAGATAACGGTGTAGATATTTCCATGTTTATGGAGATAGGGGTGTAGATAATTTCAATTTTATACAGATAGCAGTGTAGATATTTCCAAGTTCATACAGATAGCGGTGTAGATATTTCCACGTTTATAGAGATGGCGGTGTAGATATTTCCATGTTCATACAGATGGCGGTGTAGATATTTCCATGTTTATAGAGATGGCGGTGTAGATATTTTCATGTTTACACAGATGGCGGTGTAGATATTTCCATGTTTACACAGATAGCGGTGTAGACATTTCCATGTTTACACAGATAGCGGTGTGGATATTTCCATTTTTTTTTGCAGATAGCGGTGTAGATATTTCCATGTTTATACAGATAGCGGTGCGGATATATCCATGTTTATACAGATGAGCAGATATTTCCATGTTTATACGGATAGCGGTGTAGATATTTCCATCTTAATACAGATGCCGGTGTAGATATGTCCATGTTCGTACAGATGACGGTGTAGATATTTCCATGTTCATACAGATGGCGCTGTAGATATTTCGAAGTTTATAGAGATAGCGCTGTAGTTATTTCCATATTTTTAGAGAAATCTTTGTAGATATTTCCATGTATATGAAGATAGCTGAGTAGATATTTCCATGTTCATGCAGATAGCGGTGGAGATATATCCATGTTCATACAGATGGCGGTGAAGATATTTCCAAGTTCATACAGATGGCGGTGTAGATATTTCCATGTTCATAAAAATGGCGGTGCAGATATTACCATGTTCATAGAGATTGCGTTGTAGATATTTACATGTTCATACAAATGGCGGTGTAGATATTTCCATGTTCATAGAGATGGTGGTGTAGATATTTCCATGTTTATACAGATAGCAGTGTAGTTATTTCCATGTTTATAGTGATAGTGGTGTAGATAATTTCATTTTTATAAAGATAGCTGTGTAGACATTTGCATGTTCATGCAGATAGCGGTGTAGATATTTACATGTTCATACAGACGGCGGTGTAGATATTTCCATGTTCGTACGGATGGCAGTGTAGATATTTCCTTGTTCATACAAGTGGCGGTGTAGATATTTCCATGTTTTACAGATAGCAGTGTAGTTATATCCATGTTTATAGAGATAGCAGTGTAGATATTTAAATTGATATACAGATAGCTGTGTAGATACTTCCATGTTCATGCAGATAGCGGTGTAGATATTTCCATGTTCATGCAGATAGCGGTGTAGATATTTCCATGTTCATACAGATAACGGTGTAGATATTTCCATGTTCTTACAGATAGTGGTGTAGATATTTCCATTATCAGACAGTTAGCGGTGTAGGTATTTACATTTTCATACAGATGGTGGTGTAGATATTTCCATGTTCGTACAGATGGCGGTGTAGATATTTCCATGTTCATAGAGATGGCGGTGTAGATATTTCCATGTTTATGCAGATAGCGGTATAGATATTTCCATGTTTATACAGATGGTGGTGTAGATATTTCAATGTTTATAGAGATGGCGGTCTAGATATTTCCATGTTTATACAGATAGCGGTGAAGATATTTCCATGTTTATACAGATAGCGGTATAGATATTTCCATGTTTATACAGATAGCAGTGTAGATATTTCCATGTTTATAGTGATAGTGGAGTAGATAATTTCAATTTTATACCTAGAGCAGTGTAGATATTTCCAAGTTCATACAGATAGCGATGTAGATATTTCCACGTTTATAGAGATGGCGGTGTAGATATTTCCATGTTCATACTGATGGCGGTGTAGATATTTCTATCTTCATACAAATGGCGGTGTAGATATTTCCATGTTCATAGAGATGGCGATGTAGATATTTCCATGTTCGTACGGATGGCAGTGTAGACATTTCCATGTTCATACAGGTGGCGGTGTAGACATTTCCATGTTTATACCGATAGCAGTGTAGTTATTTCCATGTTTATAGAGATAGCAGTGTAGATATTTCCATTGATATACAGATAGCTGTGTAGATATTTGCATGTTCATACCGATATCGGTGTAGATATTTCCATGTTCGTACAGATAGCGGTGTAGATATTTCCATGTTCATACAGATAGCGGTGTAGATATTTCCATGTTCATACAGATAACGGTGTAGATATTTCCATGTTTATGGAGATAGGGGTGTAGATAATTTCAATTTTATACAGATAGCAGTGTAGATATTTCCAAGTTCATACAGATAGCGGTGTAGATATTTCCACGTTTATAGAGATGGCGGTGTAGATATTTCCATGTTCATACAGATGGCGGTGTAGATATTTCCATGTTTATAGAGATGGCGGTGTAGATATTTTCATGTTTACACAGATGGCGGTGTAGATATTTCCATGTTTACACAGATAGCGGTGTAGACATTTCCATGTTTACACAGATAGCGGTGTGGATATTTCCATTTTTTTTTGCAGATAGCGGTGTAGATATTTCCATGTTTATACAGATAGCGGTGCGGATATATCCATGTTTATACAGATGAGCAGATATTTCCATGTTTATACGGATAGCGGTGTAGATATTTCCATCTTAATACAGATGCCGGTGTAGATATGTCCATGTTCGTACAGATGACGGTGTAGATATTTCCATGTTCATACAGATGGCGCTGTAGATATTTCGAAGTTTATAGAGATAGCGCTGTAGTTATTTCCATATTTTTAGAGAAATCTTTGTAGATATTTCCATGTATATGAAGATAGCTGAGTAGATATTTCCATGTTCATGCAGATAGCGGTGGAGATATATCCATGTTCATACAGATGGCGGTGAAGATATTTCCAAGTTCATACAGATGGCGGTGTAGATATTTCCATGTTCATAAAAATGGCGGTGCAGATATTACCATGTTCATAGAGATTGCGTTGTAGATATTTACATGTTCATACAAATGGCGGTGTAGATATTTCCATGTTCATAGAGATGGTGGTGTAGATATTTCCATGTTTATACAGATAGCAGTGTAGTTATTTCCATGTTTATAGTGATAGTGGTGTAGATAATTTCATTTTTATAAAGATAGCTGTGTAGACATTTGCATGTTCATGCAGATAGCGGTGTAGATATTTACATGTTCATACAGACGGCGGTGTAGATATTTCCATGTTCGTACGGATGGCAGTGTAGATATTTCCTTGTTCATACAAGTGGCGGTGTAGATATTTCCATGTTTTACAGATAGCAGTGTAGTTATATCCATGTTTATAGAGATAGCAGTGTAGATATTTAAATTGATATACAGATAGCTGTGTAGATACTTCCATGTTCATGCAGATAGCGGTGTAGATATTTCCATGTTCATGCAGATAGCGGTGTAGATATTTCCATGTTCATACAGATAACGGTGTAGATATTTCCATGTTCTTACAGATAGTGGTGTAGATATTTCCATTATCAGACAGTTAGCGGTGTAGGTATTTACATTTTCATACAGATGGTGGTGTAGATATTTCCATGTTCGTACAGATGGCGGTGTAGATATTTCCATGTTCATAGAGATGGCGGTGTAGATATTTCCATGTTTATGCAGATAGCGGTATAGATATTTCCATGTTTATACAGATGGTGGTGTAGATATTTCAATGTTTATAGAGATGGCGGTCTAGATATTTCCATGTTTATACAGATAGCGGTGAAGATATTTCCATGTTTATACAGATAGCGGTATAGATATTTCCATGTTTATACAGATAGCAGTGTAGATATTTCCATGTTTATAGTGATAGTGGAGTAGATAATTTCAATTTTATACCTAGAGCAGTGTAGATATTTCCAAGTTCATACAGATAGCGATGTAGATATTTCCACGTTTATAGAGATGGCGGTGTAGATATTTCCATGTTCATACTGATGGCGGTGTAGATATTTCTATCTTCATACAAATGGCGGTGTAGATATTTCCATGTTCATAGAGATGGCGATGTAGATATTTCCATGTTCGTACGGATGGCAGTGTAGACATTTCCATGTTCATACAGGTGGCGGTGTAGACATTTCCATGTTTATACCGATAGCAGTGTAGTTATTTCCATGTTTATAGAGATAGCAGTGTAGATATTTCCATTGATATACAGATAGCTGTGTAGATATTTGCATGTTCATACCGATATCGGTGTAGATATTTCCATGTTCGTACAGATAGCGGTGTAGATATTTCCATGTTCATACAGATAGCGGTGTAGATATTTCCATGTTCATACAGATAACGGTGTAGATATTTCCATGTTTATGGAGATAGGGGTGTAGATAATTTCAATTTTATACAGATAGCAGTGTAGATATTTCCAAGTTCATACAGATAGCGGTGTAGATATTTCCACGTTTATAGAGATGGCGGTGTAGATATTTCCATGTTCATACAGATGGCGGTGTAGATATTTCCATGTTTATAGAGATGGCGGTGTAGATATTTTCATGTTTACACAGATGGCGGTGTAGATATTTCCATGTTTACACAGATAGCGGTGTAGACATTTCCATGTTTACACAGATAGCGGTGTGGATATTTCCATTTTTTTTTGCAGATAGCGGTGTAGATATTTCCATGTTTATACAGATAGCGGTGCGGATATATCCATGTTTATACAGATGAGCAGATATTTCCATGTTTATACGGATAGCGGTGTAGATATTTCCATCTTAATACAGATGCCGGTGTAGATATGTCCATGTTCGTACAGATGACGGTGTAGATATTTCCATGTTCATACAGATGGCGCTGTAGATATTTCGAAGTTTATAGAGATAGCGCTGTAGTTATTTCCATATTTTTAGAGAAATCTTTGTAGATATTTCCATGTATATGAAGATAGCTGAGTAGATATTTCCATGTTCATGCAGATAGCGGTGGAGATATATCCATGTTCATACAGATGGCGGTGAAGATATTTCCAAGTTCATACAGATGGCGGTGTAGATATTTCCATGTTCATAAAAATGGCGGTGCAGATATTACCATGTTCATAGAGATTGCGTTGTAGATATTTACATGTTCATACAAATGGCGGTGTAGATATTTCCATGTTCATAGAGATGGTGGTGTAGATATTTCCATGTTTATACAGATAGCAGTGTAGTTATTTCCATGTTTATAGTGATAGTGGTGTAGATAATTTCATTTTTATAAAGATAGCTGTGTAGACATTTGCATGTTCATGCAGATAGCGGTGTAGATATTTACATGTTCATACAGACGGCGGTGTAGATATTTCCATGTTCGTACGGATGGCAGTGTAGATATTTCCTTGTTCATACAAGTGGCGGTGTAGATATTTCCATGTTTTACAGATAGCAGTGTAGTTATATCCATGTTTATAGAGATAGCAGTGTAGATATTTAAATTGATATACAGATAGCTGTGTAGATACTTCCATGTTCATGCAGATAGCGGTGTAGACATTTCCATGTTCATACAGATGGCGGTGTAGATATTTACATGTTCATACAGATGGCGGTGTAGATATTTCCATGTTCGTACAGATGGCGGTGTAGATATTTCCATGTTCATAGAGATGGCGGTGTAGATATTTCCATGTTTATGCAGATAGCGGTATAGATATTTCCATGTTTATACAGATGGTGGTGTAGGTATTTCCATGTTTATAGAGATGGCGGTCTAGATATTTCCATGTTTATAGAGATAGTGGTGTAGTTATTTCCAAGTTTATAGAGACAGCGTTGTAGATATTTCCATGTTTATTCAGATAGCGGTGAAGATATTTCCATGTTTATACAGATAGCGGTATAGATATTTCCATGTTTATACAGATAACAGTGTAGATATTTCCATGTTTATAGAGATAGGGGTGTAGATAATTTCAATTTTATACAGATAGCAGTGTAGTTATTTCCAAGTTCATACAGATAGCGGTGTAAATATTTCCACGTTTATAGAGATGGCGGTGTAGATATTTCCATGTTCATACAGATGGCGGTGTAGATATTTACATGTTTATAGAGATGGCGGTGTAGATATTTTCATGTTTACACAGATTGGGTTGTAGATATTTCCATGTTTACACAGATATCGGTGTAGATATTTCCATGTTTACACAGATAGCAGTGTGGATTTTTCCAAGTTTATGCAGATAGCGGTGTAGATATTTCCATGTTTATACAGATAGCGGTGCGGATATTTCCATGTTAATACAGATGGGCGGATATTTCCATGTTTATACAGATAGTGGTGTAGATATTTCCATGTTAATACAGATGGCGGTGTAGATATGTCCTTGTTCATACAGATGGTGGTCTAGATATTTCCATGTTCATACAGATGGCGGTGTAGATATTTCAAAGTTTATAGAGATAGCGCTGTAGTTATTTCCATATTTATAGAGAAATCTCTGTAGATATTTCCATGTATATGCAGATGGCTGTTTAGATATTTCCATGTTCGTACAGATGGCGGTGTAGATATTTCCATGTTCATACAAATGGCGGTGTAGATATTTCCATGTTCATACAGTTAGCGGTGTAGATAATTCCATGTTCATACAGATGGCGGTGTAGATATTTACATGTTCATACAGATGGCGGTGTACATATTTCCATGTTCGTACAGATGGCGGTGTAGATATTTCCATGTTCATAGAGATGGCGGTGTAGATATTTCCATGTTTATGCTGATAGCGGTATAGATATTTCCATGTTTATACAGATGGTGGTGTAGGTATTTCCATGTTTATAGAGATGGCGGTCTAGATATTTCCATGTTTATAGAGATAGTGGTTTAGATAATTTCAATTTTATACTGAGAGCAGTGTAGATATTTCCAAGTTCACACAGATATCGATGCAGATATTTCCACGTTTATAGAGATGGCGGTGTAGATATTTCCATGTTCATACAGATAGCGGTGTAGATATTTCCATGTTCATACACATAGCGGTGTAGATATTTCCATGTTTATACAGATAGCGGTGTAGATATTTCCATGTTCATACAGTTAGCGGTGTAGATATTTCCATGTCCATAGAGATGGCGGTGTAGATATTTACTTGTTCATAGAGATGGCGGTGTAGATATTTCCATGTTCGTACGGATGGCAGTGTAGATATTTCCATGTTCATACAGGTGGCGGTGTAGATATTTCCATGTTTGTACAGATGGCGTTGTAGATATTTCCATGTTCTTTGAGATGGCAGTGTAGATATTTCCATGTTTATGCAGATAGCGGTATAGATATTTCCATGTTTATACAGATGGTGGTGTAGATATTTCAATGTTTATAGAGATGGCGGTCTAGATATTTCCATGTTTATACAGATAGCGGTGAAGATATTTCCATGTTTATACAGATAGCGGTGTAGATATTTCCATGTTTATACAGATAGCAGTGTAGATATTTCCATGTTTATAGAGATAGTGGTGTAGATAATTTCAATTTTATACCGAGAGCAGTGTAGATATTTCCAAGTTCATACAGATAGCGATGTAGATATTTCCACGTTTATAGAGATGGCGGTGTAGATATTTCCATCTTCATACATATTTCGGTGTAGATATTTCCATGCTCATACAAATGGCGGTGTAGATATTTCCATGTTCATACAGATGGCGGTGTAGATATTTCCATGTTCATACAAATGGCGGTGTAGATATTTCCATGTTCATAGAGATGGCGGTGGAGATATTTCCATGTTTATACAGATGGCAGTGTAGATATTTCCATTTTTATAGAGATAGCAGTGTAGATATTTCCATTGATATAGAGATAGATGTGTAGATATTTGCATGTTAATACAGATAGCGGTGTAGATATTTCCATGTTCTTACAGATAGCGGTGTAGATATTTCCATGTTCGTACATATGGCGGTGTATATATTTCCATGTTGATAGAGATGGCGGTGTAGATATTTCCATGTTTATGCAGATAGCGGTATAGATAGTTCCATGTTTATACAGATGGTGGTGTAGGTATTTCCATGTTTATAGAGATGGCGGTCTAGATATTTCCATGTTTATAGAGATAGTGGTGTAGTTATTTCCAAGTTTATAGAGACAGCGTTGTAGATATTTCCATGTTTATGCGGACAGCGGTGAAGATATTTCTATGTTTTTACAGATAGCGGTGTAGATATTTCCATGTTTATACAGATAACAGTGTAGATATTTCCATGTTTATGGAGATAGGGGTGTAGATAATTTCAATTTTATACAGATAGCAGTGTAGATATTTCCAAGTTCATACAGATAGCGGTGTAGATATTTCCACGTTTATAGAGATGGCGGTGTAGATATTTCCATGTTCATACAGATGGCGGTGTAGATATTTCCATGTTTATAGAGATGGCGGTGTAGATATTTTCATGTTTACACAGATGACAGTGTAGATATTTCCATGTTTACACAGATATCGGTGTAGACATTTCCATGTTTACACAGATAGCGGTGTGGATATTTCCATGTTTAGGCAGATAGCGGTGTAGATATTTCCATGTTTATACAGATAGCGGTGCGGATATTTCCATGTTTATACAGATGGGCAGATATTTCCATGTTTATACATATAGCGGTGTAGATATTTCCATCTTAAAACAGATGGCGGTGTAGATATGTCCATGTTCGTACAGATGACGGTGAAGATATTTCCATGTTCATACAGATGGCGGTGTAGATATTTTGAAGTTTATAGAGATAGCGCTGTAGTTATTTCCATATTTATAGAGAAATCTTTGTAGATATTTCCATGTATATGCAGATAGCTGAGTAGATATTTCCATGTTCATGCAGATAGCGGTGTAGATATATCCATGTTCATACAGATGGCGGTGAAGATATTTCCAAGTTCATACAGATGGCGGTGTAGATATTTCCAAGTTCATAAAAATGGCGGTGCAGATATTTCCATGTTCATAGAGATGGCGTTGTAGATATTTACATGTTCAAACAAATGGCGGTGTAGATATTTCCATGTTTATAGAGATAGTAGTGTAGATATTTCCATTGATATACACATAGCTGTGTAGATATTTGCATGTTCATACAGATAGCGGTGCAGATATTTACATCTTCGTACAGATAGCGGTGTAGATATTTCCATGTTCATACAGATAGCGGTGTAGATATTTCCATGTTCGTACAGATAACGTTGTAGATATTTCCATGTTCATACAGATAGCGGTGCAGATATTTCCATGGTCATACAGTTAGCGGTGTAGATATTTCCATGTTCATACAGATGGCGGTGTAGATATTTACATGTTCATACAGATGGCCGTGTAGATATTTCCGTGTTCGTACAGATGGCCGTGTAGATATTTCCATGTTCATAGAGATGGCGGTGTAGGTATTTCCATGTTTATGCAGACAGCGGTATAGATATTTCCATGTTAATACAGATGGTGGTGTAGGTATTTCCATGTTTATTGAGATGGCGGTCTAGATATTTCCATGTTTATAGAGATAGTGGTGTAGTTATTTCCAAGTTTATAGAGACAGCGTTGTAGATATTTCCATGTTTATACAGCTAGCGGTGAAGTTATTTCCATGTTTATACAGATTGCAGTGTAGATATTTTCATGTTTATACAGATAACAGTGTAGATATTTCCATGTTTATAGAGATAGTGGTGTGGATAATTTCAATTTTATACAGATAGCAGTGTAGATATTTCCAAGTTCTTACAGATAGCGATGTAGATATTTCCACGTTTATAGAGATGGCGGTGCAGATATTTCCATGTTCATACAGATGGCGGTGTAGATATTTCCATGTTTATAGAGATGGCGGTGTAGATATTTCCATGTACATACAAATGGCGGTGTAGATATTTCCATGTTCGTACAGTTGGCGGTGCAGATATTTCCATGTTCATATAGTTAGCCGTGTAGATATTTCCATGTTCATACAGAGGGCGGTGTAGATATTTCCATGTTCATTCAGGTGGCGGTGTAGATATTTCCATGTTTATACAGATAGCAGTGTAGTTATTTCCATGTTTATAGAGATAGCAGTGTAGATATTTCCATTGATATACAGATAGCTGTGTAGGTATTTGCATGTTCGTACAGATAGCGGTGTAGATATTTCCATGTTCATACAGAGAGCGGTGTAGATATTTCCATGTTCACACAGATAGCGGTTTAGATATTTCCATGTTCATACAGATAGCGTTGTAGATGTTTCCGTGCTCATACAGTCAGCGGTGTAGTTATTTCCATGTTCATACAGATAGCATTGTAGATATTTACATGTTCATACAGATGGCGGTGTAGTTATTTCCATGTTCGTACGGATGGCAGTGTAGATATTTCCATGTTCATACAGGTGGCGGTGTAGATATTTGCATGTTTATACAGATAGCAGTGTAGTTATTTCCGTGTTTATAGAGATAGCAGTGCAGATATTTCCATTGATAAACAGATAGCTCTGTAGATATTTGCATGTTCTTACAGATAGCAGTATAGATGTTTCCATGTTCATACAGATAGTGGTATAGATATTTCCATGTTCATACAGATGGCGGTGTATATATTTACATGTTCATACAGATGGCGGTGTAGATATTTCCATGTTCGTACAGATGGCGGTGTAGATATTTCCATGTTCATAGAGATGGCAGTGTAGATATTTCCATGTTTATGCAGATAGCGGTATAGATATTTCCATGTTTATACATATGGTGGTGTAGGTATTTCCATGTTTATAGAGATGGCCGTCTAGATATTTCCATGTTTATAGAGATAGTGGTGTAGTTATTTCCAAGTTTATAGAGACAGCGTTGTAGATATTTCCATGTTTATGCAGGCAGCGGTGAAGATATTTGCATGTTTATACACATAGCGGTGTAGATATTTCCATGTTTATACAGATAACAGTGTAGATATTTCCATGTTTATAGAGATAGTGGTGTAGATAATTTCAATTTTATACCGAGAACAGTGTAGATATTTCCAAGTTCATACAGATAGCGATGTAGATATTTCCACGTTTATAGAGATGGCGGTGTAGATATTTCCATGTTCATACTGATGGCGGTGTAGATATTTCCATGTTCATACAAATGGCGATGTAGATATTTCCATGTTCATAGAGATGGCGGTGAAGATATTTCCATGTTCGTATGGATGGCAGTGTAGACATTTCCATGTTCATACAGGTGGCGGTGTAGATATTTCCATGTTTATACCGATAACAGTGTAGTTATATCCATGTGTATAGAGATAGCAGTGTAGATATTTCCACTGATATACAGATAGCTGTGTAGATATTTGCATGTTCATACAGACAGCGGTGTAGATATTTCCATGTTCATACAGATAGCGGTGTAGATAATTCCATGTTCAAACAGATAGCGGTGTAGATATTTTCATGTTCATACACATAGCGGTGTAGATATTTCCATGTTCATACAGATAGCGGTGTAGATATTTCCATGTTCATACAGTTAGCGGTGTAGATATTTCCATGTCCATAGAGATGGCGGTGTAGATATTTACTTCTTCATAGAGATGGCGGTGTAGATATTTCCATGTTCGTACGGATGGCTGTGTAGATATTTCCATGTTCATACAGGTGGCGGTGTGGATATTTCCATGTTTATACAGATAGCAGTGTAGTTATTTCCATGTTTATAGATATAGCAGTGTAGATATTTCCATTGATATACAGATAGCGGTGTAGATATGTGCATGTTCACACAGATAGCGGTGTAGATATTTCCGTCTTCGTACAGATAGCTGTGTAGATATTTCCATCTTCATACAGATAGCGGTGTAGATATTTCCATGTTCATACAGATAACGGTGTAGATATTTCCATGTTCAAACAGATAGCGGTTTAGATATTTTCATGTTCATACACATAGCGGTGTAGATATTTCCATGTTTATACAGATAGCGGTGTAGATATTTCCATGTTCATACAGTTAGCGGTGTAGATATTTCCATGTCCATAGAGATGGCGGTGTAGATATTTACTTGTTCATAGAGATGGCGGTGTAGATATTTCCATGTTCGTACGGATGGCTGTGTAGATATTTCCATGTTTACAGGTGGCGGTGTGGATATTTCCATGTTTGTACAGATAGCAGTGTAGTTATTTCCATGTTTATAGATGTAGCAGTGTAGATATTTCCATTGATATACAGATAGCGGTGTAGATATGTGCATGTTCACACAGATGGCGGTGTAGATATTTCCATCTTCGTACAGATAGCTGTGTAGATATTTCCATCTTCATACAGATAGCGGTGTAGATATTTCCATGTTCATACAGATAGCAGTGTAGATATTTCCATGTTCATACAGATAGCGGTGTAGATATTTCCATGTTCATACAATTAGCGGTGTAGATATTTCCATGTTCATACAGATGTCGGTGTTGATATTTCCATGTTCGTACAGATGGCGGTGTATATATTTCCATGTACATAGAGATGGCGGTGTAGATATTTACATGTTTATGCAGATAGCGGTATAGATACTTCCATGTTTATACAGATGGTGGTGTAGATATTTCCATGTTTATAGAGATGGCGGTCTAGATATTTCTATGTTTACAGAGATAGTGGTGTAGTTATTTCCACGTTTATAGAGACAGCGTTGTAGATATTTCCATGTTTATACAGATAGCGGTGAAGATATTTCCATGTTTATACAGATAGCGGTGTTGATATTTCCATGTTTATACAGATAGCAGTGTAGATATTTCCATGTTTATAGAGATAATTGTGTAGATAATTTCAATTTTATAAAGAGAGCAGTGTAGATATTTCCAAGTTCATACAGATAGCGGTATAGATATTTCCACGTTTATAGAGATGGCGGTGTAGATATTTCCATCTTCATACAGATGGCGGTGTAGATATTTCCATGTTTATAGGGATGGCGGTGTAGACATTTTCATGTTTACACAGATGGCGGTGTAGATATTTCCCTGTTTACACAGATAGCGTTGTAGACATTTCCATGTTTACACAGATAGCGGTGTGGATATTTCCATGTTTATGCAGATAGCGGTGTAGATATTTCCATGTTTATACAGATAGCGGTGCGGTTATTTCCATGTTTATACAGATAGTTGGGCAGATATTTCCATGTTTATACAGATAGCGGTGTTGTTATTTCCATCTTAATACAGATGGCGGTGTAGATATGTCCATGTTTGTACAGATGGTGGTGTAGATATTTCCATGTTCATACAGATGGCGGTGTAGATATTTCAAAGTTTATAGAGATAGCGCTTTAGTTATTTCCATATTTATAGAGAAACCTGTGTAGATATTTCCATGTATATTCAGATAGCTGTGTAGATGTTTCCATGTTCATGGAGATAGCGGTGTAGATATTTCCATGTTCATACAGATAGCAGTGTAGATATTTCCATGTTCATACAGATAGCGGTGTAGATATTTCCATGTTCATACAGATGGCGGTGTAGATATTTCCACGTTTATAGAGATGGCGGTGCAGATATTTCCATGTTCAGACAGAGGACGGTGTAGATATTTCCATGTTTATAGGGATGGCGGTGTAGATATTTTCATGTTTACACAGATGGCGGTGTAGATATTTCCATGTTTGCACAGATAGCGGTGTAGACATTTCCATGTTTACACAGATAGCGGTTTGGATATTTCCATGTTTATGCAGATAGCGGTGTAGATATTTCCATGTTTATACAGATAGCGGTGCGGATATTTCCATGTTTATTCAGATAGCTTTGCGGATATTTCCATGTTTATACAGATAGTTGGGCAGATATTTCCATGTTCATACAGATAGCGGTGTAGTTATTTCCATCTTAATACAGATGGCGGTGTAGGTATGTCCATGTTCGTACAGATGGCGGTGTAGATATTTCCATGTTCGTACAGATGGCGGTGTAGATATTTCGAAGTTTATAGAGATAGCACTGTAGTTATTTCCATATTTATAGAGAAATCTCTGTAGATATTTCCATGTATATTCAGATAGCTGTGTTGATATTTCCATGTTCATGCAGATAGCGGTGTAGATATTTCCACGTTCATCCAGAAGCTGGTGTACATATATCCATGTTCATACAGATGGCGGTGTAGATATTTCCATGTTCGTATGGATGGCAGTGTAGATATTTCCATGTTCATACAGGTGGCGGTGTAGATATTTCCATGTTTATACAGATGGCGGTGTAGGTATTTCCATGTTCGTACGGATGGCAGTGTAGATATTTCCTTGTTCATACAGGTGGCGGTGTAGACATTTCCATGTTTGTACAGATAGCAGTGTTGTTCTTTCCATGTTTATAGACATAGCAGTGTAGATATTTATATTGATATACAGATAGCTGTGTAGATATTTGCATGGTCATACAGATAGCGGTGTAGATATTTCCATGTTCGTACAGATAGCGGTGTAGATATTTCCATGTTCATACAGATAGTGGTGTAGATATTTCCATGTTCATACAGATAGCGGTGTAGATATTTCCATGTTCATACAGATAACGGTGTAGATATTTCCATGTTCGTACAGATGGCGGTGTAGATATTTCCATGTTCATAGAGATGGCAGTGTAGATACTTCCATGTTTATGCATATAGCGGTGAAGATATTTCCAAGTTTATACAGATAGCGGTGTAGATATTTCCATGTTTATACAGATATAAGTGTAGATTTTTCCATGTTTATACAGATAGTGGTGTAGATAATTTCAATTTTATACCAAGAGCAGTGTGGATATTTCCAAGTTCATACAGATAGCGATGTAGATATTTCCACGTTTATAGATATGGCGGTGTAGATATTTCCATGTGCATACTGATGGCGGTGTAGATATTTTCATGTTCATACAAATGGCGGTGTAGATATTTCCATGTTCATAGAGATGGCGGTGTAGATATTTCCATGTTCATACAAATGGCGGTGTAGTTATTTCCATGTTCATAGAGATGGCGGTGTAGATATTTCCATGTTTATACAGATAGCAGTGTAGTTATTTCCATGTTTATAGAGATAGTAGTGTAGATATTTCCATTGATATACACATAGCTGTGTAGATATTTGCATGTTCATACAGATAGCGGTGCAGATATTTACATCTTCGTACAGATAGCGGTGTAGATATTTCCATGTTCATACAGATAGCGGTGTAGATATTTCCATGTTCGTACAGATAACGTTGTAGATATTTCCATGTTCATACAGATAGCGGTGCAGATATTTCCATGGTCATACAGTTAGCGGTGTAGATATTTCCATGTTCATACAGATGGCGGTGTAGATATTTACATGTTCATACAGATGGCCGTGTAGATATTTCCGTGTTCGTACAGATGGCCGTGTAGATATTTCCATGTTCATAGAGATGGCGGTGTAGGTATTTCCATGTTTATGCAGACAGCGGTATAGATATTTCCATGTTAATACAGATGGTGGTGTAGGTATTTCCATGTTTATTGAGATGGCGGTCTAGATATTTCCATGTTTATAGAGATAGTGGTGTAGTTATTTCCAAGTTTATAGAGACAGCGTTGTAGATATTTCCATGTTTATACAGCTAGCGGTGAAGTTATTTCCATGTTTATACAGATTGCAGTGTAGATATTTTCATGTTTATACAGATAACAGTGTAGATATTTCCATGTTTATAGAGATAGTGGTGTGGATAATTTCAATTTTATACAGATAGCAGTGTAGATATTTCCAAGTTCTTACAGATAGCGATGTAGATATTTCCACGTTTATAGAGATGGCGGTGCAGATATTTCCATGTTCATACAGATGGCGGTGTAGATATTTCCATGTTTATAGAGATGGCGGTGTAGATATTTCCATGTACATACAAATGGCGGTGTAGATATTTCCATGTTCGTACAGTTGGCGGTGCAGATATTTCCATGTTCATATAGTTAGCCGTGTAGATATTTCCATGTTCATACAGAGGGCGGTGTAGATATTTCCATGTTCATTCAGGTGGCGGTGTAGATATTTCCATGTTTATACAGATAGCAGTGTAGTTATTTCCATGTTTATAGAGATAGCAGTGTAGATATTTCCATTGATATACAGATAGCTGTGTAGGTATTTGCATGTTCGTACAGATAGCGGTGTAGATATTTCCATGTTCATACAGAGAGCGGTGTAGATATTTCCATGTTCACACAGATAGCGGTTTAGATATTTCCATGTTCATACAGATAGCGTTGTAGATGTTTCCGTGCTCATACAGTCAGCGGTATAGTTATTTCCATGTTCATACAGATAGCGTTGTAGATATTTACATGTTCATACAGATGGCGGTGTAGTTATTTCCATGTTCGTACGGATGGCAGTGTAGATATTTCCATGTTCATACAGGTGGCGGTGTAGATATTTGCATGTTTATACAGATAGCAGTGTAGTTATTTCCGTGTTTATAGAGATAGCAGTGCAGATATTTCCATTGATAAACAGATAGCTCTGTAGATATTTGCATGTTCTTACAGATAGCAGTATAGATGTTTCCATGTTCATACAGATAGTGGTATAGATATTTCCATGTTCATACAGATGGCGGTGTATATATTTACATGTTCATACAGATGGCGGTGTAGATATTTCCATGTTCGTACAGATGGCGGTGTAGATATTTCCATGTTCATAGAGATGGCAGTGTAGATATTTCCATGTTTATGCAGATAGCGGTATAGATATTTCCATGTTTATACATATGGTGGTGTAGGTATTTCCATGTTTATAGAGATGGCCGTCTAGATATTTCCATGTTTATAGAGATAGTGGTGTAGTTATTTCCAAGTTTATAGAGACAGCGTTGTAGATATTTCCATGTTTATGCAGGCAGCGGTGAAGATATTTGCATGTTTATACACATAGCGGTGTAGATATTTCCATGTTTATACAGATAACAGTGTAGATATTTCCATGTTTATAGAGATAGTGGTGTAGATAATTTCAATTTTATACCGAGAACAGTGTAGATATTTCCAAGTTCATACAGATAGCGATGTAGATATTTCCACGTTTATAGAGATGGCGGTGTAGATATTTCCATGTTCATACTGATGGCGGTGTAGATATTTCCATGTTCATACAAATGGCGATGTAGATATTTCCATGTTCATAGAGATGGCGGTGAAGATATTTCCATGTTCGTATGGATGGCAGTGTAGACATTTCCATGTTCATACAGGTGGCGGTGTAGATATTTCCATGTTTATACCGATAACAGTGTAGTTATATCCATGTGTATAGAGATAGCAGTGTAGATATTTCCACTGATATACAGATAGCTGTGTAGATATTTGCATGTTCATACAGACAGCGGTGTAGATATTTCCATGTTCATACAGATAGCGGTGTAGATAATTCCATGTTCAAACAGATAGCGGTGTAGATATTTTCATGTTCATACACATAGCGGTGTAGATATTTCCATGTTCATACAGATAGCGGTGTAGATATTTCCATGTTCATACAGTTAGCGGTGTAGATATTTCCATGTCCATAGAGATGGCGGTGTAGATATTTACTTCTTCATAGAGATGGCGGTGTAGATATTTCCATGTTCGTACGGATGGCTGTGTAGATATTTCCATGTTCATACAGGTGGCGGTGTGGATATTTCCATGTTTATACAGATAGCAGTGTAGTTATTTCCATGTTTATAGATATAGCAGTGTAGATATTTCCATTGATATACAGATAGCGGTGCAGATATGTGCATGTTCACACAGATAGCGGTGTAGATATTTCCGTCTTCGTACAGATAGCTGTGTAGATATTTCCATCTTCATACAGATAGCGGTGTAGATATTTCCATGTTCATACAGATAACGGTGTAGATATTTCCATGTTCAAACAGATAGCGGTTTAGATATTTTCATGTTCATACACATAGCGGTGTAGATATTTCCATGTTTATACAGATAGCGGTGTAGATATTTCCATGTTCATACAGTTAGCGGTGTAGATATTTCCATGTCCATAGAGATGGCGGTGTAGATATTTACTTGTTCATAGAGATGGCGGTGTAGATATTTCCATGTTCGTACGGATGGCTGTGTAGATATTTCCATGTTTACAGGTGGCGGTGTGGATATTTCCATGTTTGTACAGATAGCAGTGTAGTTATTTCCATGTTTATAGATGTAGCAGTGTAGATATTTCCATTGATATACAGATAGCGGTGTAGATATGTGCATGTTCACACAGATGGCGGTGTAGATATTTCCATCTTCGTACAGATAGCTGTGTAGATATTTCCATCTTCATACAGATAGCGGTGTAGATATTTCCATGTTCATACAGATAGCAGTGTAGATATTTCCATGTTCATACAGATAGCGGTGTAGATATTTCCATGTTCATACAATTAGCGGTGTAGATATTTCCATGTTCATACAGATGTCGGTGTTGATATTTCCATGTTCGTACAGATGGCGGTGTATATATTTCCATGTACATAGAGATGGCGGTGTAGATATTTACATGTTTATGCAGATAGCGGTATAGATACTTCCATGTTTATACAGATGGTGGTGTAGATATTTCCATGTTTATAGAGATGGCGGTCTAGATATTTCTATGTTTACAGAGATAGTGGTGTAGTTATTTCCACGTTTATAGAGACAGCGTTGTAGATATTTCCATGTTTATACAGATAGCGGTGAAGATATTTCCATGTTTATACAGATAGCGGTGTTGATATTTCCATGTTTATACAGATAGCAGTGTAGATATTTCCATGTTTATAGAGATAATTTTGTAGATAATTTCAATTTTATAAAGAGAGCAGTGTAGATATTTCCAAGTTCATACAGATAGCGGTATAGATATTTCCACGTTTATAGAGATGGCGGTGTAGATATTTCCATCTTCATACAGATGGCGGTGTAGATATTTCCATGTTTATAGGGATGGCGGTGTAGACATTTTCATGTTTACACAGATGGCGGTGTAGATATTTCCCTGTTTACACAGATAGCGTTGTAGACATTTCCATGTTTACACAGATAGCGGTGTGGATATTTCCATGTTTATGCAGATAGCGGTGTAGATATTTCCATGTTTATACAGATAGCGGTGCGGTTATTTCCATGTTTATACAGATAGTTGGGCAGATATTTCCATGTTTATACAGATAGCGGTGTTGTTATTTCCATCTTAATACAGATGGCGGTGTAGATATGTCCATGTTTGTACAGATGGTGGTGTAGATATTTCCATGTTCATACAGATGGCGGTGTAGATATTTCAAAGTTTATAGAGATAGCGCTTTAGTTATTTCCATATTTATAGAGAAACCTGTGTAGATATTTCCATGTATATTCAGATAGCTGTGTAGATGTTTCCATGTTCATGGAGATAGCGGTGTAGATATTTCCATGTTCATACAGATAGCAGTGTAGATATTTCCATGTTCATACAGATAGCGGTGTAGATATTTCCATGTTCATACAGATGGCGGTGTAGATATTTCCACGTTTATAGAGATGGCGGTGCAGATATTTCCATGTTCAGACAGAGGACGGTGTAGATATTTCCATGTTTATAGGGATGGCGGTGTAGATATTTTCATGTTTACACAGATGGCGGTGTAGATATTTCCATGTTTGCACAGATAGCGGTGTAGACATTTCCATGTTTACACAGATAGCGGTTTGGATATTTCCATGTTTATGCAGATAGCGGTGTAGATATTTCCATGTTCATACAGATAGCGGTGCGGATATTTCCATGTTTATTCAGATAGCTTTGCGGATATTTCCATGTTTATACAGATAGTTGGGCAGATATTTCCATGTTCATACAGATAGCGGTGTAGTTATTTCCATCTTAATACAGATGGCGGTGTAGGTATGTCCATGTTCGTACAGATGGCGGTGTAGATATTTCCATGTTCGTACAGATGGCGGTGTAGATATTTCGAAGTTTATAGAGATAGCACTGTAGTTATTTCCATATTTATAGAGAAATCTCTGTAGATATTTCCATGTATATTCAGATAGCTGTGTTGATATTTCCATGTTCATGCAGATAGCGGTGTAGATATTTCCACGTTCATCCAGAAGCTGGTGTACATATATCCATGTTCATACAGATGGCGGTGTAGATATTTCCATGTTCGTATGGATGGCAGTGTAGATATTTCCATGTTCATACAGGTGGCGGTGTAGATATTTCCATGTTTATACAGATGGCGGTGTAGGTATTTCCATGTTCGTACGGATGGCAGTGTAGATATTTCCTTGTTCATACAGGTGGCGGTGTAGACATTTCCATGTTTGTACAGATAGCAGTGTTGTTCTTTCCATGTTTATAGACATAGCAGTGTAGATATTTATATTGATATACAGATAGCTGTGTAGATATTTGCATGGTCATACAGATAGCGGTGTAGATATTTCCATGTTCGTACAGATAGCGGTGTAGATATTTCCATGTTCATACAGATAGTGGTGTAGATATTTCCATGTTCATACAGATAGCGGTGTAGATATTTCCATGTTCATACAGATAACGGTGTAGATATTTCCATGTTCGTACAGATGGCGGTGTAGATATTTCCATGTTCATAGAGATGGCAGTGTAGATACTTCCATGTTTATGCATATAGCGGTGAAGATATTTCCAAGTTTATACAGATAGCGGTGTAGATATTTCCATGTTTATACAGATATAAGTGTAGATTTTTCCATGTTTATACAGATAGTGGTGTAGATAATTTCAATTTTATACCAAGAGCAGTGTGGATATTTCCAAGTTCATACAGATAGCGATGTAGATATTTCCACGTTTATAGATATGGCGGTGTAGATATTTCCATGTGCATACTGATGGCGGTGTAGATATTTTCATGTTCATACAAATGGCGGTGTAGATATTTCCATGTTCATAGAGATGGCGGTGTAGATATTTCCATGTTCATACAAATGGCGGTGTAGTTATTTCCATGTTCATAGAGATGGCGGTGTAGATATTTCCATGTTTATACAGATAGCAGTGTAGTTATTTCCATGTTTATAGAGATAGTAGTGTAGATATTTCCATTGATATACACATAGCTGTGTAGATATTTGCATGTTCATACAGATAGCGGTGCAGATATTTACATCTTCGTACAGATAGCGGTGTAGATATTTCCATGTTCATACAGATAGCGGTTTAGATATTTCCATGTTCGTACAGATAACGTTGTAGATATTTCCATGTTCATACAGATAGCGGTGCAGATATTTCCATGGTCATACAGTTAGCGGTGTAGATATTTCCATGTTCATACAGATGGCCGTGTAGATATTTCCGTGTTCGTACAGATGGCCGTGTAGATATTTCCATGTTCATAGAGATGGCGGTGTAGGTATTTCCATGTTTATGCAGACAGCGGTATAGATATTTCCATGTTAATACAGATGGTGGTGTAGGTATTTCCATGTTTATTGAGATGGCGGTCTAGATATTTCCATGTTTATAGAGATAGTGGTGTAGTTATTTCCAAGTTTATAGAGACAGCGTTGTAGATATTTCCATGTTTATACAGCTAGCGGTGAAGTTATTTCCATGTTTATACAGATTGCAGTGTAGATATTTTCATGTTTTTACAGATAACAGTGTAGATATTTCCATGTTTATAGAGATAGTGGTGTGGATAATTTCAATTTTATACAGATAGCAGTGTAGATATTTCCAAGTTCTTACAGATAGCGATGTAGATATTTCCACGTTTATAGAGATGGCGGTGCAGATATTTCCATGTTCATACAGATGGCGGTGTAGATATTTCCATGTTTATAGAGATGGCGGTGTAGATATTTCCATGTACATACAAATGGCGGTGTAGATATTTCCATGTTCGTACAGTTGGCGGTGCAGATATTTCCATGTTCATATAGTTAGCCGTGTAGATATTTCCATGTTCATACAGAGGGCGGTGTAGATATTTCCATGTTCATTCAGGTGGCGGTGTAGATATTTCCATGTTTATACAGATAGCAGTGTAGTTATTTCCATGTTTATAGAGATAGCAGTGTAGATATTTCCATTGATATACAGATAGCTGTGTAGGTATTTGCATGTTCGTACAGATAGCGGTGTAGATATTTCCATGTTCATACAGAGAGCGGTGTAGATATTTCCATGTTCACACAGATAGCGGTTTAGATATTTCCATGTTCATACAGATAGCGTTGTAGATGTTTCCGTGCTCATACAGTCAGCGGTGTAGTTATTTCCATGTTCATACAGATAGCATTGTAGATATTTACATGTTCATACAGATGGCGGTGTAGTTATTTCCATGTTCGTACGGATGGCAGTGTAGATATTTCCATGTTCATACAGGTGGCGGTGTAGATATTTGCATGTTTATACAGATAGCAGTGTAGTTATTTCCGTGTTTATAGAGATAGCAGTGCAGATATTTCCATTGATAAACAGATAGCTCTGTAGATATTTGCATGTTCTTACAGATAGCAGTATAGATGTTTCCATGTTCATACAGATAGTGGTATAGATATTTCCATGTTCATACAGATGGCGGTGTATATATTTACATGTTCATACAGATGGCGGTGTAGATATTTCCATGTTCGTACAGATGGCGGTGTAGATATTTCCATGTTCATAGAGATGGCAGTGTAGATATTTCCATGTTTATGCAGATAGCGGTATAGATATTTCCATGTTTATACATATGGTGGTGTAGGTATTTCCATGTTTATAGAGATGGCCGTCTAGATATTTCCATGTTTATAGAGATAGTGGTGTAGTTATTTCCAAGTTTATAGAGACAGCGTTGTAGATATTTCCATGTTTATGCAGGCAGCGGTGAAGATATTTGCATGTTTATACACATAGCGGTGTAGATATTTCCATGTTTATACAGATAACAGTGTAGATATTTCCATGTTTATAGAGATAGTGGTGTAGATAATTTCAATTTTATACCGAGAACAGTGTAGATATTTCCAAGTTCATACAGATAGCGATGTAGATATTTCCACGTTTATAGAGATGGCGGTGTAGATATTTCCATGTTCATACTGATGGCGGTGTAGATATTTCCATGTTCATACAAATGGCGATGTAGATATTTCCATGTTCATAGAGATGGCGGTGAAGATATTTCCATGTTCGTATGGATGGCAGTGTAGACATTTCCATGTTCATACAGGTGGCGGTGTAGATATTTCCATGTTTATACCGATAACAGTGTAGTTATATCCATGTGTATAGAGATAGCAGTGTAGATATTTCCACTGATATACAGATAGCTGTGTAGATATTTGCATGTTCATACAGACAGCGGTGTAGATATTTCCATGTTCATACAGATAGCGGTGTAGATAATTCCATGTTCAAACAGATAGCGGTGTAGATATTTTCATGTTCATACACATAGCGGTGTAGATATTTCCATGTTCATACAGATAGCGGTGTAGATATTTCCATGTTCATACAGTTAGCGGTGTAGATATTTCCATGTCCATAGAGATGGCGGTGTAGATATTTACTTCTTCATAGAGATGGCGGTGTAGATATTTCCATGTTCGTACGGATGGCTGTGTAGATATTTCCATGTTCATACAGGTGGCGGTGTGGATATTTCCATGTTTATACAGATAGCAGTGTAGTTATTTCCATGTTTATAGATATAGCAGTGTAGATATTTCCATTGATATACAGATAGCGGTGTAGATATGTGCATGTTCACACAGATAGCGGTGTAGATATTTCCGTCTTCGTACAGATAGCTGTGTAGATATTTCCATCTTCATACAGATAGCGGTGTAGATATTTCCATGTTCATACAGATAACGGTGTAGATATTTCCATGTTCAAACAGATAGCGGTTTAGATATTTTCATGTTCATACACATAGCGGTGTAGATATTTCCATGTTTATACAGATAGCGGTGTAGATATTTCCATGTTCATACAGTTAGCGGTGTAGATATTTCCATGTCCATAGAGATGGCGGTGTAGATATTTACTTGTTCATAGAGATGGCGGTGTAGATATTTCCATGTTCGTACGGATGGCTGTGTAGATATTTCCATGTTTACAGGTGGCGGTGTGGATATTTCCATGTTTGTACAGATAGCAGTGTAGTTATTTCCATGTTTATAGATGTAGCAGTGTAGATATTTCCATTGATATACAGATAGCGGTGTAGATATGTGCATGTTCACACAGATGGCGGTGTAGATATTTCCATCTTCGTACAGATAGCTGTGTAGATATTTCCATCTTCATACAGATAGCGGTGTAGATATTTCCATGTTCATACAGATAGCAGTGTAGATATTTCCATGTTCATACAGATAGCGGTGTAGATATTTCCATGTTCATACAATTAGCGGTGTAGATATTTCCATGTTCATACAGATGTCGGTGTTGATATTTCCATGTTCGTACAGATGGCGGTGTATATATTTCCATGTACATAGAGATGGCGGTGTAGATATTTACATGTTTATGCAGATAGCGGTATAGATACTTCCATGTTTATACAGATGGTGGTGTAGATATTTCCATGTTTATAGAGATGGCGGTCTAGATATTTCTATGTTTACAGAGATAGTGGTGTAGTTATTTCCACGTTTATAGAGACAGCGTTGTAGATATTTCCATGTTTATACAGATAGCGGTGAAGATATTTCCATGTTTATACAGATAGCGGTGTTGATATTTCCATGTTTATACAGATAGCAGTGTAGATATTTCCATGTTTATAGAGATAATTGTGTAGATAATTTCAATTTTATAAAGAGAGCAGTGTAGATATTTCCAAGTTCATACAGATAGCGGTATAGATATTTCCACGTTTATAGAGATGGCGGTGTAGATATTTCCATCTTCATACAGATGGCGGTGTAGATATTTCCATGTTTATAGGGATGGCGGTGTAGACATTTTCATGTTTACACAGATGGCGGTGTAGATATTTCCCTGTTTACACAGATAGCGTTGTAGACATTTCCATGTTTACACAGATAGCGGTGTGGATATTTCCATGTTTATGCAGATAGCGGTGTAGATATTTCCATGTTTATACAGATAGCGGTGCGGTTATTTCCATGTTTATACAGATAGTTGGGCAGATATTTCCATGTTTATACAGATAGCGGTGTTGTTATTTCCATCTTAATACAGATGGCGGTGTAGATATGTCCATGTTTGTACAGATGGTGGTGTAGATATTTCCATGTTCATACAGATGGCGGTGTAGATATTTCAAAGTTTATAGAGATAGCGCTTTAGTTATTTCCATATTTATAGAGAAACCTGTGTAGATATTTCCATGTATATTCAGATAGCTGTGTAGATGTTTCCATGTTCATGGAGATAGCGGTGTAGATATTTCCATGTTCATACAGATAGCAGTGTAGATATTTCCATGTTCATACAGATAGCGGTGTAGATATTTCCATGTTCATACAGATGGCGGTGTAGATATTTCCACGTTTATAGAGATGGCGGTGCAGATATTTCCATGTTCAGACAGAGGACGGTGTAGATATTTCCATGTTTATAGGGATGGCGGTGTAGATATTTTCATGTTTACACAGATGGCGGTGTAGATATTTCCATGTTTGCACAGATAGAGGTGTAGACATTTCCATGTTTACACAGATAGCGGTTTGGATATTTCCATGTTTATGCAGATAGCGGTGTAGATATTTCCATGTTTATACAGATAGCGGTGCGGATATTTCCATGTTTATTCAGATAGCTTTGCGGATATTTCCATGTTTATACAGATAGTTGGGCAGATATTTCCATGTTCATACAGATAGCGGTGTAGTTATTTCCATCTTAATACAGATGGCGGTGTAGGTATGTCCATGTTCGTACAGATGGCGGTGTAGATATTTCCATGTTCGTACAGATGGCGGTGTAGATATTTCGAAGTTTATAGAGATAGCACTGTAGTTATTTCCATATTTATAGAGAAATCTCTGTAGATATTTCCATGTATATTCAGATAGCTGTGTTGATATTTCCATGTTCATGCAGATAGCGGTGTAGATATTTCCACGTTCATCCAGAAGCTGGTGTACATATATCCATGTTCATACAGATGGCGGTGTAGATATTTCCATGTTCGTATGGATGGCAGTGTAGATATTTCCATGTTCATACAGGTGGCGGTGTAGATATTTCCATGTTTATACAGATGGCGGTGTAGGTATTTCCATGTTCGTACGGATGGCAGTGTAGATATTTCCTTGTTCATACAGGTGGCGGTGTAGACATTTCCATGTTTGTACAGATAGCAGTGTTGTTCTTTCCATGTTTATAGACATAGCAGTGTAGATATTTATATTGATATACAGATAGCTGTGTAGATATTTGCATGGTCATACAGATAGCGGTGTAGATATTTCCATTTTCGTACAGATAGCGGTGTAGATATTTCCATGTTCATACAGATAGTGGTGTAGATATTTCCATGTTCATACAGATAGCGGTGTAGATATTTCCATGTTCATACAGATAACGGTGTAGATATTTCCATGTTCGTACAGATGGCGGTGTAGATATTTCCATGTTCATAGAGATGGCAGTGTAGATACTTCCATGTTTATGCATATAGCGGTGAAGATATTTCCAAGTTTATACAGATAGCGGTGTAGATATTTCCATGTTTATACAGATATAAGTGTAGATTTTTCCATGTTTATACAGATAGTGGTGTAGATAATTTCAATTTTATACCAAGAGCAGTGTGGATATTTCCAAGTTCATACAGATAGCGATGTAGATATTTCCACGTTTATAGATATGGCGGTGTAGATATTTCCATGTGCATACTGATGGCGGTGTAGATATTTTCATGTTCATACAAATGGCGGTGTAGATATTTCCATGTTCATAGAGATGGCGGTGTAGATATTTCCATGTTCATACAAATGGCGGTGTAGTTATTTCCATGTTCATAGAGATGGCGGTGTAGATATTTCCATGTTTATACAGATAGCAGTGTAGTTATTTCCATGTTTATAGAGATAGTAGTGTAGATATTTCCATTGATATACACATAGCTGTGTAGATATTTGCATGTTCATACAGATAGCGGTGCAGATATTTACATCTTCGTACAGATAGCGGTGTAGATATTTCCATGTTCATACAGATAGCGGTTTAGATATTTCCATGTTCGTACAGATAACGTTGTAGATATTTCCATGTTCATACAGATAGCGGTGCAGATATTTCCATGGTCATACAGTTAGCGGTGTAGATATTTCCATGTTCATACAGATGGCGGTGTAGATATTTACATGTTCATACAGATGGCCGTGTAGATATTTCCGTGTTCGTACAGATGGCCGTGTAGATATTTCCATGTTCATAGAGATGGCGGTGTAGGTATTTCCATGTTTATGCAGACAGCGGTATAGATATTTCCATGTTAATACAGATGGTGGTGTAGGTATTTCCATGTTTATTGAGATGGCGGTCTAGATATTTCCATGTTTATAGAGATAGTGGTGTAGTTATTTCCAAGTTTATAGAGACAGCGTTGTAGATATTTCCATGTTTATACAGCTAGCGGTGAAGTTATTTCCATGTTTATACAGATTGCAGTGTAGATATTTTCATGTTTATACAGATAACAGTGTAGATATTTCCATGTTTATAGAGATAGTGGTGTGGATAATTTCAATTTTATACAGATAGCAGTGTAGATATTTCCAAGTTCTTACAGATAGCGATGTAGATATTTCCACGTTTATAGAGATGGCGGTGCAGATATTTCCATGTTCATACAGATGGCGGTGTAGATATTTCCATGTTTATAGAGATGGCGGTGTAGATATTTCCATGTACATACAAATGGCGGTGTAGATATTTCCATGTTCGTACAGTTGGCGGTGCAGATATTTCCATGTTCATATAGTTAGCCGTGTAGATATTTCCATGTTCATACAGAGGGCGGTGTAGATATTTCCATGTTCATTCAGGTGGCGGTGTAGATATTTCCATGTTTATACAGATAGCAGTGTAGTTATTTCCATGTTTATAGAGATAGCAGTGTAGATATTTCCATTGATATACAGATAGCTGTGTAGGTATTTGCATGTTCGTACAGATAGCGGTGTAGATATTTCCATGTTCATACAGAGAGCGGTGTAGATATTTCCATGTTCACACAGATAGCGGTTTAGATATTTCCAT
This sequence comes from Gorilla gorilla gorilla, assembly GCF_029281585.2. Lineage (NCBI taxonomy): Eukaryota > Metazoa > Chordata > Mammalia > Primates > Hominidae > Gorilla > Gorilla gorilla. The sequence goes on along the minus strand of NC_073231.2, from coordinate 3,582,427 downwards.
GTTCATACAGATAGCGTTGTAGATGTTTCCGTGCTCATACAGTCAGCGGTGTAGTTATTTCCATGTTCATACAGATAGCATTGTAGATATTTACATGTTCATACAGATGGCGGTGTAGTTATTTCCATGTTCGTACGGATGGCAGTGTAGATATTTCCATGTTCATACAGGTGGCGGTGTAGATATTTGCATGTTTATACAGATAGCAGTGTAGTTATTTCCGTGTTTATAGAGATAGCAGTGCAGATATTTCCATTGATAAACAGATAGCTCTGTAGATATTTGCATGTTCTTACAGATAGCAGTATAGATGTTTCCATGTTCATACAGATAGTGGTATAGATATTTCCATGTTCATACAGATGGCGGTGTATATATTTACATGTTCATACAGATGGCGGTGTAGATATTTCCATGTTCGTACAGATGGCGGTGTAGATATTTCCATGTTCATAGAGATGGCAGTGTAGATATTTCCATGTTTATGCAGATAGCGGTATAGATATTTCCATGTTTATACATATGGTGGTGTAGGTATTTCCATGTTTATAGAGATGGCCGTCTAGATATTTCCATGTTTATAGAGATAGTGGTGTAGTTATTTCCAAGTTTATAGAGACAGCGTTGTAGATATTTCCATGTTTATGCAGGCAGCGGTGAAGATATTTGCATGTTTATACACATAGCGGTGTAGATATTTCCATGTTTATACAGATAACAGTGTAGATATTTCCATGTTTATAGAGATAGTGGTGTAGATAATTTCAATTTTATACCGAGAACAGTGTAGATATTTCCAAGTTCATACAGATAGCGATGTAGATATTTCCACGTTTATAGAGATGGCGGTGTAGATATTTCCATGTTCATACTGATGGCGGTGTAGATATTTCCATGTTCATACAAATGGCGATGTAGATATTTCCATGTTCATAGAGATGGCGGTGAAGATATTTCCATGTTCGTATGGATGGCAGTGTAGACATTTCCATGTTCATACAGGTGGCGGTGTAGATATTTCCATGTTTATACCGATAACAGTGTAGTTATATCCATGTGTATAGAGATAGCAGTGTAGATATTTCCACTGATATACAGATAGCTGTGTAGATATTTGCATGTTCATACAGACAGCGGTGTAGATATTTCCATGTTCATACAGATAGCGGTGTAGATAATTCCATGTTCAAACAGATAGCGGTGTAGATATTTTCATGTTCATACACATAGCGGTGTAGATATTTCCATGTTCATACAGATAGCGGTGTAGATATTTCCATGTTCATACAGTTAGCGGTGTAGATATTTCCATGTCCATAGAGATGGCGGTGTAGATATTTACTTCTTCATAGAGATGGCGGTGTAGATATTTCCATGTTCGTACGGATGGCTGTGTAGATATTTCCATGTTCATACAGGTGGCGGTGTGGATATTTCCATGTTTATACAGATAGCAGTGTAGTTATTTCCATGTTTATAGATATAGCAGTGTAGATATTTCCATTGATATACAGATAGCGGTGTAGATATGTGCATGTTCACACAGATAGCGGTGTAGATATTTCCGTCTTCGTACAGATAGCTGTGTAGATATTTCCATCTTCATACAGATAGCGGTGTAGATATTTCCATGTTCATACAGATAACGGTGTAGATATTTCCATGTTCAAACAGATAGCGGTTTAGATATTTTCATGTTCATACACATAGCGGTGTAGATATTTCCATGTTTATACAGATAGCGGTGTAGATATTTCCATGTTCATACAGTTAGCGGTGTAGATATTTCCATGTCCATAGAGATGGCGGTGTAGATATTTACTTGTTCATAGAGATGGCGGTGTAGATATTTCCATGTTCGTACGGATGGCTGTGTAGATATTTCCATGTTTACAGGTGGCGGTGTGGATATTTCCATGTTTGTACAGATAGCAGTGTAGTTATTTCCATGTTTATAGATGTAGCAGTGTAGATATTTCCATTGATATACAGATAGCGGTGTAGATATGTGCATGTTCACACAGATGGCGGTGTAGATATTTCCATCTTCGTACAGATAGCTGTGTAGATATTTCCATCTTCATACAGATAGCGGTGTAGATATTTCCATGTTCATACAGATAGCAGTGTAGATATTTCCATGTTCATACAGATAGCGGTGTAGATATTTCCATGTTCATACAATTAGCGGTGTAGATATTTCCATGTTCATACAGATGTCGGTGTTGATATTTCCATGTTCGTACAGATGGCGGTGTATATATTTCCATGTACATAGAGATGGCGGTGTAGATATTTACATGTTTATGCAGATAGCGGTATAGATACTTCCATGTTTATACAGATGGTGGTGTAGATATTTCCATGTTTATAGAGATGGCGGTCTAGATATTTCTATGTTTACAGAGATAGTGGTGTAGTTATTTCCACGTTTATAGAGACAGCGTTGTAGATATTTCCATGTTTATACAGATAGCGGTGAAGATATTTCCATGTTTATACAGATAGCGGTGTTGATATTTCCATGTTTATACAGATAGCAGTGTAGATATTTCCATGTTTATAGAGATAATTGTGTAGATAATTTCAATTTTATAAAGAGAGCAGTGTAGATATTTCCAAGTTCATACAGATAGCGGTATAGATATTTCCACGTTTATAGAGATGGCGGTGTAGATATTTCCATCTTCATACAGATGGCGGTGTAGATATTTCCATGTTTATAGGGATGGCGGTGTAGACATTTTCATGTTTACACAGATGGCGGTGTAGATATTTCCCTGTTTACACAGATAGCGTTGTAGACATTTCCATGTTTACACAGATAGCGGTGTGGATATTTCCATGTTTATGCAGATAGCGGTGTAGATATTTCCATGTTTATACAGATAGCGGTGCGGTTATTTCCATGTTTATACAGATAGTTGGGCAGATATTTCCATGTTTATACAGATAGCGGTGTTGTTATTTCCATCTTAATACAGATGGCGGTGTAGATATGTCCATGTTTGTACAGATGGTGGTGTAGATATTTCCATGTTCATACAGATGGCGGTGTAGATATTTCAAAGTTTATAGAGATAGCGCTTTAGTTATTTCCATATTTATAGAGAAACCTGTGTAGATATTTCCATGTATATTCAGATAGCTGTGTAGATGTTTCCATGTTCATGGAGATAGCGGTGTAGATATTTCCATGTTCATACAGATAGCAGTGTAGATATTTCCATGTTCATACAGATAGCGGTGTAGATATTTCCATGTTCATACAGATGGCGGTGTAGATATTTCCACGTTTATAGAGATGGCGGTGCAGATATTTCCATGTTCAGACAGAGGACGGTGTAGATATTTCCATGTTTATAGGGATGGCGGTGTAGATATTTTCATGTTTACACAGATGGCGGTGTAGATATTTCCATGTTTGCACAGATAGCGGTGTAGACATTTCCATGTTTACACAGATAGCGGTTTGGATATTTCCATGTTTATGCAGATAGCGGTGTAGATATTTCCATGTTTATACAGATAGCGGTGCGGATATTTCCATGTTTATTCAGATAGCTTTGCGGATATTTCCATGTTTATACAGATAGTTGGGCAGATATTTCCATGTTCATACAGATAGCGGTGTAGTTATTTCCATCTTAATACAGATGGCGGTGTAGGTATGTCCATGTTCGTACAGATGGCGGTGTAGATATTTCCATGTTCGTACAGATGGCGGTGTAGATATTTCGAAGTTTATAGAGATAGCACTGTAGTTATTTCCATATTTATAGAGAAATCTCTGTAGATATTTCCATGTATATTCAGATAGCTGTGTTGATATTTCCATGTTCATGCAGATAGCGGTGTAGATATTTCCACGTTCATCCAGAAGCTGGTGTACATATATCCATGTTCATACAGATGGCGGTGTAGATATTTCCATGTTCGTATGGATGGCAGTGTAGATATTTCCATGTTCATACAGGTGGCGGTGTAGATATTTCCATGTTTATACAGATGGCGGTGTAGGTATTTCCATGTTCGTACGGATGGCAGTGTAGATATTTCCTTGTTCATACAGGTGGCGGTGTAGACATTTCCATGTTTGTACAGATAGCAGTGTTGTTCTTTCCATGTTTATAGACATAGCAGTGTAGATATTTATATTGATATACAGATAGCTGTGTAGATATTTGCATGGTCATACAGATAGCGGTGTAGATATTTCCATGTTCGTACAGATAGCGGTGTAGATATTTCCATGTTCATACAGATAGTGGTGTAGATATTTCCATGTTCATACAGATAGCGGTGTAGATATTTCCATGTTCATACAGATAACGGTGTAGATATTTCCATGTTCGTACAGATGGCGGTGTAGATATTTCGATGTTCATAGAGATGGCAGTGTAGATACTTCCATGTTTATGCATATAGCGGTGAAGATATTTCCAAGTTTATACAGATAGCGGTGTAGATATTTCCATGTTTATACAGATATAAGTGTAGATTTTTCCATGTTTATACAGATAGTGGTGTAGATAATTTCAATTTTATACCAAGAGCAGTGTGGATATTTCCAAGTTCATACAGATAGCGATGTAGATATTTCCACGTTTATAGATATGGCGGTGTAGATATTTCCATGTGCATACTGATGGCGGTGTAGATATTTTCATGTTCATACAAATGGCGGTGTAGATATTTCCATGTTCATAGAGATGGCGGTGTAGATATTTCCATGTTCATACAAATGGCGGTGTAGTTATTTCCATGTTCATAGAGATGGTGGTGTAGATATTTCCATGTTTATACAGATAGCAGTGTAGTTATTTCCATGTTTATAGAGATAGTAGTGTAGATATTTCCATTGATATACACATAGCTGTGTAGATATTTGCATGTTCATACAGATAGCGGTGCAGATATTTACATCTTCGTACAGATAGCGGTGTAGATATTTCCATGTTCATACAGATAGCGGTGTAGATATTTCCATGTTCGTACAGATAACGTTGTAGATATTTCCATGTTCATACAGATAGCGGTGCAGATATTTCCATGGTCATACAGTTAGCGGTGTAGATATTTCCATGTTCATACAGATGGCGGTGTAGATATTTACATGTTCATACAGATGGCCGTGTAGATATTTCCGTGTTCGTACAGATGGCCGTGTAGATATTTCCATGTTCATAGAGATGGCGGTGTAGGTATTTCCATGTTTATGCAGACAGCGGTATAGATATTTCCATGTTAATACAGATGGTGGTGTAGGTATTTCCATGTTTATTGAGATGGCGGTCTAGATATTTCCATGTTTATAGAGATAGTGGTGTAGTTATTTCCAAGTTTATAGAGACAGCGTTGTAGATATTTCCATGTTTATACAGCTAGCGGTGAAGTTATTTCCATGTTTATACAGATTGCAGTGTAGATATTTTCATGTTTATACAGATAACAGTGTAGATATTTCCATGTTTATAGAGATAGTGGTGTGGATAATTTCAATTTTATACAGATAGCAGTGTAGATATTTCCAAGTTCTTACAGATAGCGATGTAGATATTTCCACGTTTATAGAGATGGCGGTGCAGATATTTCCATGTTCATACAGATGGCGGTGTAGATATTTCCATGTTTATAGAGATGGCGGTGTAGATATTTCCATGTACATACAAATGGCGGTGTAGATATTTCCATGTTCGTACAGTTGGCGGTGCAGATATTTCCATGTTCATATAGTTAGCCGTGTAGATATTTCCATGTTCATACAGAGGGCGGTGTAGATATTTCCATGTTCATTCAGGTGGCGGTGTAGATATTTCCATGTTTATACAGATAGCAGTGTAGTTATTTCCATGTTTATAGAGATAGCAGTGTAGATATTTCCATTGATATACAGATAGCTGTGTAGGTATTTGCATGTTCGTACAGATAGCGGTGTAGATATTTCCATGTTCATACAGAGAGCGGTGTAGATATTTCCATGTTCACACAGATAGCGGTTTAGATATTTCCATGTTCATACAGATAGCGTTGTAGATGTTTCCGTGCTCATACAGTCAGCGGTGTAGTTATTTCCATGTTCATACAGATAGCATTGTAGATATTTACATGTTCATACAGATGGCGGTGTAGTTATTTCCATGTTCGTACGGATGGCAGTGTAGATATTTCCATGTTCATACAGGTGGCGGTGTAGATATTTGCATGTTTATACAGATAGCAGTGTAGTTATTTCCGTGTTTATAGAGATAGCAGTGCAGATATTTCCATTGATAAACAGATAGCTCTGTAGATATTTGCATGTTCTTACAGATAGCAGTATAGATGTTTCCATGTTCATACAGATAGTGGTATAGATATTTCCATGTTCATACAGATGGCGGTGTATATATTTACATGTTCATACAGATGGCGGTGTAGATATTTCCATGTTCGTACAGATGGCGGTGTAGATATTTCCATGTTCATAGAGATGGCAGTGTAGATATTTCCATGTTTATGCAGATAGCGGTATAGATATTTCCATGTTTATACATATGGTGGTGTAGGTATTTCCATGTTTATAGAGATGGCCGTCTAGATATTTCCATGTTTATAGAGATAGTGGTGTAGTTATTTCCAAGTTTATAGAGACAGCGTTGTAGATATTTCCATGTTTATGCAGGCAGCGGTGAAGATATTTGCATGTTTATACACATAGCGGTGTAGATATTTCCATGTTTATACAGATAACAGTGTAGATATTTCCATGTTTATAGAGATAGTGGTGTAGATAATTTCAATTTTATACCGAGAACAGTGTAGATATTTCCAAGTTCATACAGATAGCGATGTAGATATTTCCACGTTTATAGAGATGGCGGTGTAGATATTTCCATGTTCATACTGATGGCGGTGTAGATATTTCCATGTTCATACAAATGGCGATGTAGATATTTCCATGTTCATAGAGATGGCGGTGAAGATATTTCCATGTTCGTATGGATGGCAGTGTAGACATTTCCATGTTCATACAGGTGGCGGTGTAGATATTTCCATGTTTATACCGATAACAGTGTAGTTATATCCATGTGTATAGAGATAGCAGTGTAGATATTTCCACTGATATACAGATAGCTGTGTAGATATTTGCATGTTCATACAGACAGCGGTGTAGATATTTCCATGTTCATACAGATAGCGGTGTAGATAATTCCATGTTCAAACAGATAGCGGTGTAGATATTTTCATGTTCATACACATAGCGGTGTAGATATTTCCATGTTCATACAGATAGCGGTGTAGATATTTCCATGTTCATACAGTTAGCGGTGTAGATATTTCCATGTCCATAGAGATGGCGGTGTAGATATTTACTTCTTCATAGAGATGGCGGTGTAGATATTTCCATGTTCGTACGGATGGCTGTGTAGATATTTCCATGTTCATACAGGTGGCGGTGTGGATATTTCCATGTTTATACAGATAGCAGTGTAGTTATTTCCATGTTTATAGATATAGCAGTGTAGATATTTCCATTGATATACAGATAGCGGTGTAGATATGTGCATGTTCACACAGATAGCGGTGTAGATATTTCCGTCTTCGTACAGATAGCTGTGTAGATATTTCCATCTTCATACAGATAGCGGTGTAGATATTTCCATGTTCATACAGATAACGGTGTAGATATTTCCATGTTTATACAGATAGCGGTGTAGATATTTCCATGTTCATACAGTTAGCGGTGTAGATATTTCCATGTCCATAGAGATGGCGGTGTAGATATTTACTTGTTCATAGAGATGGCGGTGTAGATATTTCCATGTTCGTACGGATGGCTGTGTAGATATTTCCATGTTTACAGGTGGCGGTGTGGATATTTCCATGTTTGTACAGATAGCAGTGTAGTTATTTCCATGTTTATAGATGTAGCAGTGTAGATATTTCCATTGATATACAGATAGCGGTGTAGATATGTGCATGTTCACACAGATGGCGGTGTAGATATTTCCATCTTCGTACAGATAGCTGTGTAGATATTTCCATCTTCATACAGATAGCGGTGTAGATATTTCCATGTTCATACAGATAGCAGTGTAGATATTTCCATGTTCATACAGATAGCGGTGTAGATATTTCCATGTTCATACAATTAGCGGTGTAGATATTTCCATGTTCATACAGATGTCGGTGTTGATATTTCCATGTTCGTACAGATGGCGGTGTATATATTTCCATGTACATAGAGATGGCGGTGTAGATATTTACATGTTTATGCAGATAGCGGTATAGATACTTCCATGTTTATACAGATGGTGGTGTAGATATTTCCATGTTTATAGAGATGGCGGTCTAGATATTTCTATGTTTACAGAGATAGTGGTGTAGTTATTTCCACGTTTATAGAGACAGCGTTGTAGATATTTCCATGTTTATACAGATAGCGGTGAAGATATTTCCATGTTTATACAGATAGCGGTGTTGATATTTCCATGTTTATACAGATAGCAGTGTAGATATTTCCATGTTTATAGAGATAATTGTGTAGATAATTTCAATTTTATAAAGAGAGCAGTGTAGATATTTCCAAGTTCATACAGATAGCGGTATAGATATTTCCACGTTTATAGAGATGGCGGTGTAGATATTTCCATCTTCATACAGATGGCGGTGTAGATATTTCCATGTTTATAGGGATGGCGGTGTAGACATTTTCATGTTTACACAGATGGCGGTGTAGATATTTCCCTGTTTACACAGATAGCGTTGTAGACATTTCCATGTTTACACAGATAGCGGTGTGGATATTTCCATGTTTATGCAGATAGCGGTGTAGATATTTCCATGTTTATACAGATAGCGGTGCGGTTATTTCCATGTTTATACAGATAGTTGGGCAGATATTTCCATGTTTATACAGATAGCGGTGTTGTTATTTCCATCTTAATACAGATGGCGGTGTAGATATGTCCATGTTTGTACAGATGGTGGTGTAGATATTTCCATGTTCATACAGATGGCGGTGTAGATATTTCAAAGTTTATAGAGATAGCGCTTTAGTTATTTCCATATTTATAGAGAAACCTGTGTAGATATTTCCATGTATATTCAGATAGCTGTGTAGATGTTTCCATGTTCATGGAGATAGCGGTGTAGATATTTCCATGTTCATACAGATAGCAGTGTAGATATTTCCATGTTCATACAGATAGCGGTGTAGATATTTCCATGTTCATACAGATGGCGGTGTAGATATTTCCACGTTTATAGAGATGGCGGTGCAGATATTTCCATGTTCAGACAGAGGACGGTGTAGATATTTCCATGTTTATAGGGATGGCGGTGTAGATATTTTCATGTTTACACAGATGGCGGTGTAGATATTTCCATGTTTGCACAGATAGCGGTGTAGACATTTCCATGTTTACACAGATAGCGGTTTGGATATTTCCATGTTTATGCAGATAGCGGTGTAGATATTTCCATGTTTATACAGATAGCGGTGCGGATATTTCCATGTTTATTCAGATAGCTTTGCGGATATTTCCATGTTTATACAGATAGTTGGGCAGATATTTCCATGTTCATACAGATAGCGGTGTAGTTATTTCCATCTTAATACAGATGGCGGTGTAGGTATGTCCATGTTCGTACAGATGGCGGTGTAGATATTTCCATGTTCGTACAGATGGCGGTGTAGATATTTCGAAGTTTATAGAGATAGCACTGTAGTTATTTCCATATTTATAGAGAAATCTCTGTAGATATTTCCATGTATATTCAGATAGCTGTGTTGATATTTCCATGTTCATGCAGATAGCGGTGTAGATATTTCCACGTTCATCCAGAAGCTGGTGTACATATATCCATGTTCATACAGATGGCGGTGTAGATATTTCCATGTTCGTATGGATGGCAGTGTAGATATTTCCATGTTCATACAGGTGGCGGTGTAGATATTTCCATGTTTATACAGATGGCGGTGTAGGTATTTCCATGTTCGTACGGATGGCAGTGTAGATATTTCCTTGTTCATACAGGTGGCGGTGTAGACATTTCCATGTTTGTACAGATAGCAGTGTTGTTCTTTCCATGTTTATAGACATAGCAGTGTAGATATTTATATTGATATACAGATAGCTGTGTAGATATTTGCATGGTCATACAGATAGCGGTGTAGATATTTCCATGTTCGTACAGATAGCGGTGTAGATATTTCCATGTTCATACAGATAGTGGTGTAGATATTTCCATGTTCATACAGATAGCGGTGTAGATATTTCCATGTTCATACAGATAACGGTGTAGATATTTCCATGTTCGTACAGATGGCGGTGTAGATATTTCCATGTTCATAGAGATGGCAGTGTAGATACTTCCATGTTTATGCATATAGCGGTGAAGATATTTCCAAGTTTATACAGATAGCGGTGTAGATATTTCCATGTTTATACAGATATAAGTGTAGATTTTTCCATGTTTATACAGATAGTGGTGTAGATAATTTCAATTTTATACCAAGAGCAGTGTGGATATTTCCAAGTTCATACAGATAGCGATGTAGATATTTCCACGTTTATAGATATGGCGGTGTAGATATTTCCATGTGCATACTGATGGCGGTGTAGATATTTTCATGTTCATACAAATGGCGGTGTAGATATTTCCATGTTCATAGAGATGGCGGTGTAGATATTTCCATGTTCATACAAATGGCGGTGTAGTTATTTCCATGTTCATAGAGATGGCGGTGTAGATATTTCCATGTTTATACAGATAGCAGTGTAGTTATTTCCATGTTTATAGAGATAGTAGTGTAGATATTTCCATTGATATACACATAGCTGTGTAGATATTTGCATGTTCATACAGATAGCGGTGCAGATATTTACATCTTCGTACAGATAGCGGTGTAGATATTTCCATGTTCATACAGATAGCGGTTTAGATATTTCCATGTTCGTACAGATAACGTTGTAGATATTTCCATGTTCATACAGATAGCGGTGCAGATATTTCCATGGTCATACAGTTAGCGGTGTAGATATTTCCATGTTCATACAGATGGCGGTGTAGATATTTACATGTTCATACAGATGGCCGTGTAGATATTTCCGTGTTCGTACAGATGGCCGTGTAGATATTTCCATGTTCATAGAGATGGCGGTGTAGGTATTTCCATGTTTATGCAGACAGCGGTATAGATATTTCCATGTTAATACAGATGGTGGTGTAGGTATTTCCATGTTTATTGAGATGGCGGTCTAGATATTTCCATGTTTATAGAGATAGTGGTGTAGTTATTTCCAAGTTTATAGAGACAGCGTTGTAGATATTTCCATGTTTATACAGCTAGCGGTGAAGTTATTTCCATGTTTATACAGATTGCAGTGTAGATATTTTCATGTTTATACAGATAACAGTGTAGATATTTCCATGTTTATAGAGATAGTGGTGTGGATAATTTCAATTTTATACAGATAGCAGTGTAGATATTTCCAAGTTCTTACAGATAGCGATGTAGATATTTCCACGTTTATAGAGATGGCGGTGCAGATATTTCCATGTTCATACAGATGGCGGTGTAGATATTTCCATGTTTATAGAGATGGCGGTGTAGATATTTCCATGTACATACAAATGGCGGTGTAGATATTTCCATGTTCGTACAGTTGGCGGTGCAGATATTTCCATGTTCATATAGTTAGCCGTGTAGATATTTCCATGTTCATACAGAGGGCGGTGTAGATATTTCCATGTTCATTCAGGTGGCGGTGTAGATATTTCCATGTTTATACAGATAGCAGTGTAGTTATTTCCATGTTTATAGAGATAGCAGTGTAGATATTTCCATTGATATACAGATAGCTGTGTAGGTATTTGCATGTTCGTACAGATAGCGGTGTAGATATTTCCATGTTCATACAGAGAGCGGTGTAGATATTTCCATGTTCACACAGATAGCGGTTTAGATATTTCCATGTTCATACAGATAGCGTTGTAGATGTTTCCGTGCTCATACAGTCAGCGGTGTAGTTATTTCCATGTTCATACAGATAGCATTGTAGATATTTACATGTTCATACAGATGGCGGTGTAGTTATTTCCATGTTCGTACGGATGGCAGTGTAGATATTTCCATGTTCATACAGGTGGCGGTGTAGATATTTGCATGTTTATACAGATAGCAGTGTAGTTATTTCCGTGTTTATAGAGATAGCAGTGCAGATATTTCCATTGATAAACAGATAGCTCTGTAGATATTTGCATGTTCTTACAGATAGCAGTATAGATGTTTCCATGTTCATACAGATAGTGGTATAGATATTTCCATGTTCATACAGATGGCGGTGTATATATTTACATGTTCATACAGATGGCGGTGTAGATATTTCCATGTTCGTACAGATGGCGGTGTAGATATTTCCATGTTCATAGAGATGGCAGTGTAGATATTTCCATGTTTATGCAGATAGCGGTATAGATATTTCCATGTTTATACATATGGTGGTGTAGGTATTTCCATGTTTATAGAGATGGCCGTCTAGATATTTCCATGTTTATAGAGATAGTGGTGTAGTTATTTCCAAGTTTATAGAGACAGCGTTGTAGATATTTCCATGTTTATGCAGGCAGCGGTGAAGATATTTGCATGTTTATACACATAGCGGTGTAGATATTTCCATGTTTATACAGATAACAGTGTAGATATTTCCATGTTTATAGAGATAGTGGTGTAGATAATTTCAATTTTATACCGAGAACAGTGTAGATATTTCCAAGTTCATACAGATAGCGATGTAGATATTTCCACGTTTATAGAGATGGCGGTGTAGATATTTCCATGTTCATACTGATGGCGGTGTAGATATTTCCATGTTCATACAAATGGCGATGTAGATATTTCCATGTTCATAGAGATGGCGGTGAAGATATTTCCATGTTCGTATGGATGGCAGTGTAGACATTTCCATGTTCATACAGGTGGCGGTGTAGATATTTCCATGTTTATACCGATAACAGTGTAGTTATATCCATGTGTATAGAGATAGCAGTGTAGATATTTCCACTGATATACAGATAGCTGTGTAGATATTTGCATGTTCATACAGACAGCGGTGTAGATATTTCCATGTTCATACAGATAGCGGTGTAGATAATTCCATGTTCAAACAGATAGCGGTGTAGATATTTTCATGTTCATACACATAGCGGTGTAGATATTTCCATGTTCATACAGATAGCGGTGTAGATATTTCCATGTTCATACAGTTAGCGGTGTAGATATTTCCATGTCCATAGAGATGGCGGTGTAGATATTTACTTCTTCATAGAGATGGCGGTGTAGATATTTCCATGTTCGTACGGATGGCTGTGTAGATATTTCCATGTTCATACAGGTGGCGGTGTGGATATTTCCATGTTTATACAGATAGCAGTGTAGTTATTTCCATGTTTATAGATATAGCAGTGTAGATATTTCCATTGATATACAGATAGCGGTGTAGATATGTGCATGTTCACACAGATAGCGGTGTAGATATTTCCGTCTTCGTACAGATAGCTGTGTAGATATTTCCATCTTCATACAGATAGCGGTGTAGATATTTCCATGTTCATACAGATAACGGTGTAGATATTTCCATGTTCAAACAGATAGCGGTTTAGATATTTTCATGTTCATACACATAGCGGTGTAGATATTTCCATGTTTATACAGATAGCGGTGTAGATATTTCCATGTTCATACAGTTAGCGGTGTAGATATTTCCATGTCCATAGAGATGGCAGTGTAGATATTTACTTGTTCATAGAGATGGCGGTGTAGATATTTCCATGTTCGTACGGATGGCTGTGTAGATATTTCCATGTTTACAGGTGGCGGTGTGGATATTTCCATGTTTGTACAGATAGCAGTGTAGTTATTTCCATGTTTATAGATGTAGCAGTGTAGATATTTCCATTGATATACAGATAGCGGTGTAGATATGTGCATGTTCACACAGATGGCGGTGTAGATATTTCCATCTTCGTACAGATAGCTGTGTAGATATTTCCATCTTCATACAGATAGCGGTGTAGATATTTCCATGTTCATACAGATAGCAGTGTAGATATTTCCATGTTCATACAGATAGCGGTGTAGATATTTCCATGTTCATACAGATGTCGGTGTTGATATTTCCATGTTCGTACAGATGGCGGTGTATATATTTCCATGTACATAGAGATGGCGGTGTAGATATTTACATGTTTATGCAGATAGCGGTATAGATACTTCCATGTTTATACAGATGGTGGTGTAGATATTTCCATGTTTATAGAGATGGCGGTCTAGATATTTCTATGTTTACAGAGATAGTGGTGTAGTTATTTCCACGTTTATAGAGACAGCGTTGTAGATATTTCCATGTTTATACAGATAGCGGTGAAGATATTTCCATGTTTATACAGATAGCGGTGTTGATATTTCCATGTTTATACAGATAGCAGTGTAGATATTTCCATGTTTATAGAGATAATTGTGTAGATAATTTCAATTTTATAAAGAGAGCAGTGTAGATATTTCCAAGTTCATACAGATAGCGGTATAGATATTTCCACGTTTATAGAGATGGCGGTGTAGATATTTCCATCTTCATACAGATGGCGGTGTAGATATTTCCATGTTTATAGGGATGGCGGTGTAGACATTTTCATGTTTACACAGATGGCGGTGTAGATATTTCCCTGTTTACACAGATAGCGTTGTAGACATTTCCATGTTTACACAGATAGCGGTGTGGATATTTCCATGTTTATGCAGATAGCGGTGTAGATATTTCCATGTTTATACAGATAGCGGTGCGGTTATTTCCATGTTTATACAGATAGTTGGGAAGATATTTCCATGTTTATACAGATAGCGGTGTTGTTATTTCCATCTTAATACAGATGGCGGTGTAGATATGTCCATGTTTGTACAGATGGTGGTGTAGATATTTCCATGTTCATACAGATGGCGGTGTAGATATTTCAAAGTTTATAGAGATAGCGCTTTAGTTATTTCCATATTTATAGAGAAACCTGTGTAGATATTTCCATGTATATTCAGATAGCTGTGTAGATGTTTCCATGTTCATGGAGATAGCATTGTAGATATTTCCATGTTCATACAGATAGCAGTGTAGATATTTCCATGTTCATACAGATAGCGGTGTAGATATTTCCATGTTCATACAGATGGCGGTGTAGATATTTCCACGTTTATAGAGATGGCGGTGCAGATATTTCCATGTTCAGACAGAGGACGGTGTAGATATTTCCATGTTTATAGGGATGGCGGTGTAGATATTTTCATGTTTACACAGATGGCGGTGTAGATATTTCCATGTTTGCACAGATAGCGGTGTAGACATTTCCATGTTTACACAGATAGCGGTTTGGATATTTCCATGTTTATGCAGATAGCGGTGTAGATATTTCCATGTTTATACAGATAGCGGTGCGGATATTTCCATGTTTATTCAGATAGCTTTGCGGATATTTCCATGTTTATACAGATAGTTGGGCAGATATTTCCATGTTCATACAGATAGCGGTGTAGTTATTTCCATCTTAATACAGATGGCGGTGTAGGTATGTCCATGTTCGTACAGATGGCGGTGTAGATATTTCCATGTTCGTACAGATGGCGGTGTAGATATTTCGAAGTTTATAGAGATAGCACTGTAGTTATTTCCATATTTATAGAGAAATCTCTGTAGATATTTCCATGTATATTCAGATAGCTGTGTTGATATTTCCATGTTCATGCAGATAGCGGTGTAGATATTTCCACGTTCATCCAGAAGCTGGTGTACATATATCCATGTTCATACAGATGGCGGTGTAGATATTTCCATGTTCGTATGGATGGCAGTGTAGATATTTCCATGTTCATACAGGTGGCGGTGTAGATATTTCCATGTTTATACAGATGGCGGTGTAGGTATTTCCATGTTCGTACGGATGGCAGTGTAGATATTTCCTTGTTCATACAGGTGGCGGTGTAGACATTTCCATGTTTGTACAGATAGCAGTGTTGTTCTTTCCATGTTTATAGACATAGCAGTGTAGATATTTATATTGATATACAGATAGCTGTGTAGATATTTGCATGGTCATACAGATAGCGGTGTAGATATTTCCATGTTCGTACAGATAGCGGTGTAGATATTTCCATGTTCATACAGATAGTGGTGTAGATATTTCCATGTTCATACAGATAGCGGTGTAGATATTTCCATGTTCATACAGATAACGGTGTAGATATTTCCATGTTCGTACAGATGGCGGTGTAGATATTTCCATGTTCATAGAGATGGCAGTGTAGATACTTCCATGTTTATGCATATAGCGGTGAAGATATTTCCAAGTTTATACAGATAGCGGTGTAGATATTTCCATGTTTATACAGATATAAGTGTAGATTTTTCCATGTTTATACAGATAGTGGTGTAGATAATTTCAATTTTATACCAAGAGCAGTGTGGATATTTCCAAGTTCATACAGATAGCGATGTAGATATTTCCACGTTTATAGATATGGCGGTGTAGATATTTCCGTGTGCATACTGATGGCAGTGTAGATATTTTCATGTTCATACAAATGGCGGTGTAGATATTTCCATGTTCATAGAGATGGCGGTGTAGATATTTCCATGTTCATACAAATGGCGGTGTAGTTATTTCCATGTTCATAGAGATGGCGGTGTAGATATTTCCATGTTTATACAGATAGCAGTGTAGTTATTTCCATGTTTATAGAGATAGTAGTGTAGATATTTCCATTGATATACACATAGCTGTGTAGATATTTGCATGTTCATACAGATAGCGGTGCAGATATTTACATCTTCGTACAGATAGCGGTGTAGATATTTCCATGTTCATACAGATAGCGGTGTAGATATTTCCATGTTCGTACAGATAACGTTGTAGATATTTCCATGTTCATACAGATAGCGGTGCAGATATTTCCATGGTCATACAGTTAGCGGTGTAGATATTTCCATGTTCATACAGATGGCGGTGTAGATATTTACATGTTCATACAGATGGCCGTGTAGATATTTCCGTGTTCGTACAGATGGCCGTGTAGATATTTCCATGTTCATAGAGATGGCGGTGTAGGTATTTCCATGTTTATGCAGACAGCGGTATAGATATTTCCATGTTAATACAGATGGTGGTGTAGGTATTTCCATGTTTATTGAGATGGCGGTCTAGATATTTCCATGTTTATAGAGATAGTGGTGTAGTTATTTCCAAGTTTATAGAGACAGCGTTGTAGATATTTCCATGTTTATACAGCTAGCGGTGAAGTTATTTCCATGTTTATACAGATTGCAGTGTAGATATTTTCATGTTTATACAGATAACAGTGTATATATTTCCATGTTTATAGAGATAGTGGTGTGGATAATTTCAATTTTATACAGATAGCAGTGTAGATATTTCCAAGTTCTTACAGATAGCGATGTAGATATTTCCACGTTTATAGAGATGGCGGTGCAGATATTTCCATGTTCATACAGATGGCGGTGTAGATATTTCCATGTTTATAGAGATGGCGGTGTAGATATTTCCATGTACATACAAATGGCGGTGTAGATATTTCCATGTTCGTACAGTTGGCGGTGCAGATATTTCCATGTTCATATAGTTAGCCGTGTAGATATTTCCATGTTCATACAGAGGGCGGTGTAGATATTTCCATGTTCATTCAGGTGGCGGTGTAGATATTTCCATGTTTATACAGATAGCAGTGTAGTTATTTCCATGTTTATAGAGATAGCAGTGTAGATATTTCCATTGATATACAGATAGCTGTGTAGGTATTTGCATGTTCGTACAGATAGCGGTGTAGATATTTCCATGTTCATACAGAGAGCGGTGTAGATATTTCCATGTTCACACAGATAGCGGTTTAGATATTTCCATGTTCATACAGATAGCGTTGTAGATGTTTCCGTGCTCATACAGTCAGCGGTGTAGTTATTTCCATGTTCATACAGATAGCATTGTAGATATTTACATGTTCATACAGATGGCGGTGTAGTTATTTCCATGTTCGTACGGATGGCAGTGTAGATATTTCCATGTTCATACAGGTGGCGGTGTAGATATTTGCATGTTTATACAGATAGCAGTGTAGTTATTTCCGTGTTTATAGAGATAGCAGTGCAGATATTTCCATTGATAAACAGATAGCTCTGTAGATATTTGCATGTTCTTACAGATAGCAGTATAGATGTTTCCATGTTCATACAGATAGTGGTATAGATATTTCCATGTTCATACAGATGGCGGTGTATATATTTACATGTTCATACAGATGGCGGTGTAGATATTTCCATGTTCGTACAGATGGCGGTGTAGATATTTCCATGTTCATAGAGATGGCAGTGTAGATATTTCCATGTTTATGCAGATAGCGGTATAGATATTTCCATGTTTATACATATGGTGGTGTAGGTATTTCCATGTTTATAGAGATGGCCGTCTAGATATTTCCATGTTTATAGAGATAGTGGTGTAGTTATTTCCAAGTTTATAGAGACAGCGTTGTAGATATTTCCATGTTTATGCAGGCAGCGGTGAAGATATTTGCATGTTTATACACATAGCGGTGTAGATATTTCCATGTTTATACAGATAACAGTGTAGATATTTCCATGTTTATAGAGATAGTGGTGTAGATAATTTCAATTTTATACCGAGAACAGTGTAGATATTTCCAAGTTCATACAGATAGCGATGTAGATATTTCCACGTTTATAGAGATGGCGGTGTAGATATTTCCATGTTCATACTGATGGCGGTGTAGATATTTCCATGTTCATACAAATGGCGATGTAGATATTTCCATGTTCATAGAGATGGCGGTGAAGATATTTCCATGTTCGTATGGATGGCAGTGTAGACATTTCCATGTTCATACAGGTGGCGGTGTAGATATTTCCATGTTTATACCGATAACAGTGTAGTTATATCCATGTGTATAGAGATAGCAGTGTAGATATTTCCACTGATATACAGATAGCTGTGTAGATATTTGCATGTTCATACAGACAGCGGTGTAGATATTTCCATGTTCATACAGATAGCGGTGTAGATAATTCCATGTTCAAACAGATAGCGGTGTAGATATTTTCATGTTCATACACATAGCGGTGTAGATATTTCCATGTTCATACAGATAGCGGTGTAGATATTTCCATGTTCATACAGTTAGCGGTGTAGATATTTCCATGTCCATAGAGATGGCGGTGTAGATATTTACTTCTTCATAGAGATGGCGGTGTAGATATTTCCATGTTCGTACGGATGGCTGTGTAGATATTTCCATGTTCATACAGGTGGCGGTGTGGATATTTCCATGTTTATACAGATAGCAGTGTAGTTATTTCCATGTTTATAGATATAGCAGTGTAGATATTTCCATTGATATACAGATAGCGGTGTAGATATGTGCATGTTCACACAGATAGCGGTGTAGATATTTCCGTCTTCGTACAGATAGCTGTGTAGATATTTCCATCTTCATACAGATAGCGGTGTAGATATTTCCATGTTCATACAGATAACGGTGTAGATATTTCCATGTTCAAACAGATAGCGGTTTAGATATTTTCATGTTCATACACATAGCGGTGTAGATATTTCCATGTTTATACAGATAGCGGTGTAGATATTTCCATGTTCATACAGTTAGCGGTGTAGATATTTCCATGTCCATAGAGATGGCGGTGTAGATATTTACTTGTTCATAGAGATGGCGGTGTAGATATTTCCATGTTCGTACGGATGGCTGTGTAGATATTTCCATGTTTACAGGTGGCGGTGTGGATATTTCCATGTTTGTACAGATAGCAGTGTAGTTATTTCCATGTTTATAGATGTAGCAGTGTAGATATTTCCATTGATATACAGATAGCGGTGTAGATATGTGCATGTTCACACAGATGGCGGTGTAGATATTTCCATCTTCGTACAGATAGCTGTGTAGATATTTCCATCTTCATACAGATAGCGGTGTAGATATTTCCATGTTCATACAGATAGCGGTGTAGATATTTCCATGTTCATACAATTAGCGGTGTAGATATTTCCATGTTCATACAGATGTCGGTGTTGATATTTCCATGTTCGTACAGATGGCGGTGTATATATTTCCATGTACATAGAGATGGCGGTGTAGATATTTACATGTTTATGCAGATAGCGGTATAGATACTTCCATGTTTATACAGATGGTGGTGTAGATATTTCCATGTTTATAGAGATGGCGGTCTAGATATTTCTATGTTTACAGAGATAGTGGTGTAGTTATTTCCACGTTTATAGAGACAGCGTTGTAGATATTTCCATGTTTATACAGATAGCGGTGAAGATATTTCCATGTTTATACAGATAGCGGTGTTGATATTTCCATGTTTATACAGATAGCAGTGTAGATATTTCCATGTTTATAGAGATAATTGTGTAGATAATTTCAATTTTATAAAGAGAGCAGTGTAGATATTTCCAAGTTCATACAGATAGCGGTATAGATATTTCCACGTTTATAGAGATGGCGGTGTAGATATTTCCATCTTCATACAGATGGCGGTGTAGATATTTCCATGTTTATAGGGATGGCGGTGTAGACATTTTCATGTTTACACAGATGGCGGTGTAGATATTTCCCTGTTTACACAGATAGCGTTGTAGACATTTCCATGTTTACACAGATAGCGGTGTGGATATTTCCATGTTTATGCAGATAGCGGTGTAGATATTTCCATGTTTATACAGATAGCGGTGCGGTTATTTCCATGTTTATACAGATAGTTGGGCAGATATTTCCATGTTTATACAGATAGCGGTGTTGTTATTTCCATCTTAATACAGATGGCGGTGTAGATATGTCCATGTTTGTACAGATGGTGGTGTAGATATTTCCATGTTCATACAGATGGCGGTGTAGATATTTCAAAGTTTATAGAGATAGCGCTTTAGTTATTTCCATATTTATAGAGAAACCTGTGTAGATATTTCCATGTATATTCAGATAGCTGTGTAGATGTTTCCATGTTCATGGAGATAGCGGTGTAGATATTTCCATGTTCATACAGATAGCAGTGTAGATATTTCCATGTTCATACAGATAGCGGTGTAGATATTTCCATGTTCATACAGATGGCGGTGTAGATATTTCCACGTTTATAGAGATGGCGGTGCAGATATTTCCATGTTCAGACAGAGGACGGTGTAGATATTTCCATGTTTATAGGGATGGCGGTGTAGATATTTTCATGTTTACACAGATGGCGGTGTAGATATTTCCATGTTTGCACAGAT
The DNA here is from genome assembly GCF_029281585.2 of Gorilla gorilla gorilla. Lineage (NCBI taxonomy): Eukaryota > Metazoa > Chordata > Mammalia > Primates > Hominidae > Gorilla > Gorilla gorilla. Next base: position 3,561,079 of record NC_073231.2, on the reverse strand, counting down.
AGCGGTGTAGACATTTCCATGTTTACACAGATAGCGGTTTGGATATTTCCATGTTTATGCAGATAGCGGTGTAGATATTTCCATGTTTATACAGATAGCGGTGCGGATATTTCCATGTTTATTCAGATAGCTTTGCGGATATTTCCATGTTTATACAGATAGTTGGGCAGATATTTCCATGTTCATACAGATAGCGGTGTAGTTATTTCCATCTTAATACAGATGGCGGTGTAGGTATGTCCATGTTCGTACAGATGGCGGTGTAGATATTTCCATGTTCGTACAGATGGCGGTGTAGATATTTCGAAGTTTATAGAGATAGCACTGTAGTTATTTCCATATTTATAGAGAAATCTCTGTAGATATTTCCATGTATATTCAGATAGCTGTGTTGATATTTCCATGTTCATGCAGATAGCGGTGTAGATATTTCCACGTTCATCCAGAAGCTGGTGTACATATATCCATGTTCATACAGATGGCGGTGTAGATATTTCCATGTTCGTATGGATGGCAGTGTAGATATTTCCATGTTCATACAGGTGGCGGTGTAGATATTTCCATGTTTATACAGATGGCGGTGTAGGTATTTCCATGTTCGTACGGATGGCAGTGTAGATATTTCCTTGTTCATACAGGTGGCGGTGTAGACATTTCCATGTTTGTACAGATAGCAGTGTTGTTCTTTCCATGTTTATAGACATAGCAGTGTAGATATTTATATTGATATACAGATAGCTGTGTAGATATTTGCATGGTCATACAGATAGCGGTGTAGATATTTCCATGTTCGTACAGATAGCGGTGTAGATATTTCCATGTTCATACAGATAGTGGTGTAGATATTTCCATGTTCATACAGATAGCGGTGTAGATATTTCCATGTTCATACAGATAACGGTGTAGATATTTCCATGTTCGTACAGATGGCGGTGTAGATATTTCCATGTTCATAGAGATGGCAGTGTAGATACTTCCATGTTTATGCATATAGCGGTGAAGATATTTCCAAGTTTATACAGATAGCGGTGTAGATATTTCCATGTTTATACAGATATAAGTGTAGATTTTTCCATGTTTATACAGATAGTGGTGTAGATAATTTCAATTTTATACCAAGAGCAGTGTGGATATTTCCAAGTTCATACAGATAGCGATGTAGATATTTCCACGTTTATAGATATGGCGGTGTAGATATTTCCATGTGCATACTGATGGCGGTGTAGATATTTTCATGTTCATACAAATGGCGGTGTAGATATTTCCATGTTCATAGAGATGGCGGTGTAGATATTTCCATGTTCATACAAATGGCGGTGTAGTTATTTCCATGTTCATAGAGATGGCGGTGTAGATATTTCCATGTTTATACAGATAGCAGTGTAGTTATTTCCATGTTTATAGAGATAGTAGTGTAGATATTTCCATTGATATACACATAGCTGTGTAGATATTTGCATGTTCATACAGATAGCGGTGCAGATATTTACATCTTCGTACAGATAGCGGTGTAGATATTTCCATGTTCATACAGATAGCGGTGTAGATATTTCCATGTTCGTACAGATAACGTTGTAGATATTTCCATGTTCATACAGATAGCGGTGCAGATATTTCCATGGTCATACAGTTAGCGGTGTAGATATTTCCATGTTCATACAGATGGCGGTGTAGATATTTACATGTTCATACAGATGGCCGTGTAGATATTTCCGTGTTCGTACAGATGGCCGTGTAGATATTTCCATGTTCATAGAGATGGCGGTGTAGGTATTTCCATGTTTATGCAGACAGCGGTATAGATATTTCCATGTTAATACAGATGGTGGTGTAGGTATTTCCATGTTTATTGAGATGGCGGTCTAGATATTTCCATGTTTATAGAGATAGTGGTGTAGTTATTTCCAAGTTTATAGAGACAGCGTTGTAGATATTTCCATGTTTATACAGCTAGCGGTGAAGTTATTTCCATGTTTATACAGATTGCAGTGTAGATATTTTCATGTTTATACAGATAACAGTGTAGATATTTCCATGTTTATAGAGATAGTGGTGTGGATAATTTCAATTTTATACAGATAGCAGTGTAGATATTTCCAAGTTCTTACAGATAGCGATGTAGATATTTCCACGTTTATAGAGATGGCGGTGCAGATATTTCCATGTTCATACAGATGGCGGTGTAGATATTTCCATGTTTATAGAGATGGCGGTGTAGATATTTCCATGTGCATACAAATGGCGGTGTAGATATTTCCATGTTCGTACAGTTGGCGGTGCAGATATTTCCATGTTCATATAGTTAGCCGTGTAGATATTTCCATGTTCATACAGAGGGCGGTGTAGATATTTCCATGTTCATTCAGGTGGCGGTGTAGATATTTCCATGTTTATACAGATAGCAGTGTAGTTATTTCCATGTTTATAGAGATAGCAGTGTAGATATTTCCATTGATATACAGATAGCTGTGTAGGTATTTGCATGTTCGTACAGATAGCGGTGTAGATATTTCCATGTTCATACAGAGAGCGGTGTAGATATTTCCATGTTCACACAGATAGCGGTTTAGATATTTCCATGTTCATACAGATAGCGTTGTAGATGTTTCCGTGCTCATACAGTCAGCGGTGTAGTTATTTCCATGTTCATACAGATAGCATTGTAGATATTTACATGTTCATACAGATGGCGGTGTAGTTATTTCCATGTTCGTACGGATGGCAGTGTAGATATTTCCATGTTCATACAGGTGGCGGTGTAGATATTTGCATGTTTATACAGATAGCAGTGTAGTTATTTCCGTGTTTATAGAGATAGCAGTGCAGATATTTCCATTGATAAACAGATAGCTCTGTAGATATTTGCATGTTCTTACAGATAGCAGTATAGATGTTTCCATGTTCATACAGATAGTGGTATAGATATTTCAATGTTCATACAGATAGCGGTGTAGATATTTCCATGTTCATACAGATAGCGGTGTAGATATTTCCATGTTCATACAGATAGCGGTGTAGATATTTCCATGTTCATACAGATAGCGGTGTAGATATTTCCATGTTCATACAGTTAGCGGTGTAGATAATTCCATGTTCATACAGATGGCGGTGTAGATATTTCCATGTTCATAGAGATGGCGGTGTAGATATTTCCATATTTATACAGATAGCAGTGTAGTTATTTCCATGTTTATAGAGATAGCAGTGTAGATATTTCCATTGATATACAGAGAGCTGTGTAGATATTTGCATGGTCATACAGATAGCGGTGCAGATATTTCCATGTTCGTACAGATAGCGGTGTAGATATTTCCATGTTCATACAGATAGCAGTGTAGATATTTCCATGTTCATACAGATAACGGTGTAGATATTTCCATGTTCGTACAGATGGCGGTGTAGATATTTCCATGTTCATAGAGATGGCAGTGTAGATATTTCCATGTTTATGCATATAGCGGTGAAGATATTTCCAAGTTTATACAGATAGCGGTGTAGATATTTCCATGTTTATACAGATATAAGTGTAGATTTTTCCATGTTTATACAGATAGTGGTGTAGATAATTTCAATTTTATACCAAGAGCAGTGTAGATATTTCCAAGTTCATACAGATAGCGATGTAGATATTTCCACGTTTATAGATATGGCGGTGTAGATATTTCCATGTGCATACTGATGGCGGTGTAGATATTTCCATGTTCATACAAATGGCGGTGTAGATATTTCCATGTTCATAGAGATGGCGGTGTAGATATTTCCATGTTCATACAGGTAGCGGTGTAGATATTTCCATGTTTAGAGAGATAGCGGTGAAGATATTTCCATGTTTATACAGATAGCGGTGTAGATATTTTCATGTTTACACAGATGGCGGTGTAGATATTTCCATGTTTACACAGATAGCGGTGTTGACATTTCCATGTTTACACAGATAGCGGTGTGGATATTTCCATGTTTATGCAGATAGCGGTGTAGATATTTCCATGTTCATACAGATAGCGGTGCGGATATTTCCATGTTTATACAGATAGTGGTGCAGATATGTCCATGTTTATACAGATAGCGGTGTAGATATTTCCATCTTAATACAGACGGCGGTGTAGATATGTCCATATTCGTACTGATGGCGGTGCTGATATTTCCATGTTCATACAGTTAGCGGTGTAGATATTTCCATGTTCATACATAGGGCGGTGTAGATATTTACTTGTTCTTACAGATGGCGGTGTAGGTATTTCCATGTTCGTGTGGATGGCAGTGTACATATTTCCATGTTCATGCAGGTGGCGGTGTAGATATTTCCATGTTTATACAGATAGCAATGTAGTTATTTCCATGTTTATAGAGATAGCAGTGTAGATATTTCCATTGATATACAGATAGCTGTGTAGATATTTGCATGTTCATACAGATAGCGGTGTAGATATTTCCATGTTCATACAGATAGCGGTGTAGATATTTCCATGTTCATACAGGTGGCGGTGTAGATATTTCCATGTTTATACAGATAGCAGTGTAGTTATTTCCATGTTTATAGAGATAGCAGTGTAGATATTTCCATTGATATACAGATTGATGTGTAGATATTTGCATGTTCGTACAGATAGCGGTGTAGATATTTCCATGTTCATACAGAGAGCGGCGTAGATATTTCCATGTTCATACAGATAGCGGTGTAGTTATTTCCATGTTCATACACATAGCGGTGTAGATATTTCCATGTTCATACAGATAGCGTTGTAGATATTTCCATGCTCATACAGTCAGCGGTGTAGATATTTCCATGTTCATACAGATGGCATTGTAGATATTTACATGTTCATACAGATGGCAGTGTAGATATTTCCATGTTCGTACGGATGGCAGTGTAGATATTTCCATGTTCATACAGGTGGCGGTGTAGATATTTCCATGTTTATACAGATAGCAGTGTAGTTATTTCCATGTTTATAGAGATAGCAGTGCAGATATTTCCATTGATAAACAGATAGCTGTGTAGATATTTGCATGTACATAGAGATGGCGGTGTTGATATTTCCATGTTTATGCAGATAGCGGTATAGATAATTCCATGTTTATACAGATGTTGGTGTAGATATTTCCATGTTTATAGAGATGGCGGTCTAGATATTTCCATGTTTATAGAGATAGTGGTGTAGTTATTTCCAAGTTTATAGAGACAGCGTTGTAGATATTTCCATGTTTATACAGATAGCGGTGAAGATATTTCCATGTTTATACAGATAGCGGTGTAGATATTTCCATGTTTATATAGATAGCGGTGTAGATATTTCCATGTTTATACGGATAGCGGTGTAGATATTACCATGTTTATAGAGATAGTGGTGTAGATAATTCCAATTTTATACAGATAGCAGTGTAGATATTTCCAAGTTCACACAGATAGCGGTGTAGATATTTCCACGTTTGTAGAGATGGCGTTGTAGATATTTCCATGTTCATACAGATGGCGGTGTAGATATTTCCATGTTTATAGAGATGGCGGTGTAGATATTTTCATGTTTACACAGATGGCGGTGTAGATATTTTCATGTTTACACAGATAGCGGTGTGGACATTTCCATGTTCAAACTGATAGCGGTGTAGGTATTTCCATGTTTATGCAGATAGCGGTGTAGGTATTTCCATGTTTATACAGATAGCGGTGCGGATATTTCCATGTTTATACAGATAGTGGTGCAGATATTTCCATGTTTATTAAGATAGCGGTGTAGATATTTCCATCTTAATACAGATGGCGGTGTAGATATGTCCATGTTCGTACAGATGGCGGAGTAGATATTTCCATGTTCATACAGATGGCGGTGTAGATATTTCGAAGTTTATAGAGATAGCGCTGTAGTTATTTCCATATTTATAGAGAAATCTCTGTAGATATTTTCATGTATATGCAGATAGAAGTGTAGATATTTCCATGTTCATGCAGATAGCGGTGTAGATATTTCCATGTTCATCCAGATGCCGGTGTAGATATTTGCATGTTCATACAGATAGCGGTGTAGATATTTCCATGTTCATAGAGATGGCGGTGTAGATATTTCCATGTTTATACAGATAGCAGTGTAGTTATTTCCATGTTTATAGAGATAGCATTGTAGATATTTCCATTGATATATAGATAGCTGTGAAGATATTTGCATGTTCATACAGAAAGCGGTGAGGATATTTGCATGTTCATACAGATAGCGGTGTAGATATTTCCATGTTCATACAGATAGCGGTGTAGATATTTCCATGTTCATACAGATAACGGTGTAGATATTTCCATGTTCATACAGATAGCGGTGCAGATATTTCCACGTTTGTACAGTTAGCGGTGTAGATATTTCCATGTTCATACAGATGGCGGTGTAGATATTCACATGTTCATACAGATGGCCGTGTAGATATTTCCATGTTCGTACAGATGGCGGTGTAGATATTTCCATGTTCATAGAGATTGCGGTGTAGATATATCCATGTTTATGCAGATTGCAGTATAGATATTTCCATGTTTATACAGATGGTGGTGCAGATATTTCCATGTTTATAGAGATGGCGGTCTAGATATTTCCATGTTTATAGAGATAGTGGTGTAGTTATTTCCAAGTTTATAGAGACAGTGTTGTAGATATTTCCATGTTTATACAGATAGCGGTGAAGATATTTCCATATTTATAGAGATAGCGTTGTCGATATTTCCATGTTTATACAGATAGCAGTGTAGATATTTCCATGTTTATAGAGACAGTGGTGTAGATAATTCCAATTTTATACAGATAGCAGTGTAAATATTTCCAAGTTCATACATTTAGCGGTGTAGATATTTCCACGTTTATAGAGATGGCGATGTAGATATCTCCATGTTCATACAGATGGCGGTGTAGATATTTCCATGTTTATAGAGATGGCGGTGTAGATATTTTCATGTTTACACAGATGGCGGTGTAGATATTTCCATGTTTACACAGATAGCGGTGTAGACATTTCCATGTTTACAAAGATAGCGGTGTGGATATTTTCATGTTTATTCAGATAGCGGTGTAGATATTTCCATGTTTATACAGATAGCAGTGCGGATATTTCCATGCTTATACAGATACTTGGGCAGATATTTCCATGTTTATACATATAGCGGTGTAGATATTTCCATCTTAATACAGATGGTGGTGTAGATATGTCCATGTTCGTACAGATAGCGTTGTACATATTTCCATGTTCATACAGATGGCGGTGTAGATATTTCGATGTTTATAGAGATAGCGCTGTAGTTATTTCCATATTTATAGAGAAATCTGTGTAGATATTTCCATGTATATGCAGATAGCTGTGTAGATATTACCATGTTCATGCAGATAGCCGTTTAGATATTTCCATGTTCATTCAGATGCCGTTGTAGATATATCCATGTTCATACAGATGGCGGTGAAGGTATTTCCATGTTCTTACAGATGGCGGTGTAGATATTTCCACGTTCATACAAATGGCGGTGTAGATATTTACATGTTCATAGAGATGGCGGTGTAGATATTTCCATGTTCATACAAATGGCGGTGTAGATATTTCCATGTTCATAGAGATGGCGGTGTAGATATTTCCATGTTTATACAGATAGCAGTGTAGTTATTTCCATGTTTATAGAGATAGCAGTGTAGATATTTCCATTGATATATAGATAGCTTTGAAGATATTTGCATGTTCATTCAGATAGCGGTGAGGATATTTGCATGTTCATACAGATAGCGGTGTAGATATTTCCATGTTCATACAGATAGCGGTGTAGATATTTCCATGTTCATACAGATAACGGTGTAGATATTTCCATGTTCATACAGATAGCGGTGCAGATATTTCCACGTTTGTACAGTTAGCGGTGTAGATATTTCCATGTTCATACAGATGGCGGTGTAGATATTCACATGTTCATACAGATGGCCGTGTAGATATTTCCATGTTCGTACAGATGGCGGTGTAGATATTTCCATGTTCATAGAGATTGCGGTGTAGATATATCCATGTTTATGCAGATTGCGGTATAGATATTTCCATGTTTATACAGATGGTGGTGCAGATATTTCCATGTTTATAGAGATGGCGGTCTAGATATTTCCATGTTTATAGAGATAGTGGTGTAGTTATTTCCAAGTTTATAGAGACAGTGTTGTAGATATTTCCATGTTTATACAGATAGCGGTGAAGATATTTCCATGTTTATAGAGATAGCGTTGTCGATATTTCCATGTTTATACAGATAGCAGTGTAGATATTTCCATGTTTATAGAGACAGTGGTGTAGATAATTCCAATTTTATACAGATAGCAGTGTAGATATTTCCAAGTTCATACATTTAGCGGTGTAGATATTTCCACGTTTATAGAGATGGCGATGTAGATATTTCCATGTTCATACAGATGGCGGTGTAGATATTTCCATGTTTATAGAGATGGCGGTGTAGATATTTTCATGTTTACACAGATGGCGGTGTAGATATTTCCATGTTTACACAGATAGCGGTGTAGACATTTCCATGTTTACAAAGATAGCGGTGTGGATATTTCCATGTTTATGCAGATAGCAGTGTAAATATTTCCATGTTTATACAGATAGCGGTGCGGATATTTCCATGTTTATACAGATAGTGGTGCAGATATTTCCATGTTTATACAGATAGCGGTGTAGATATTTCCATCTTATTACAGATGGCGGTGTAGGTATGTCCAAGTTCATACAGATGGCGTTGTAAATATTTCCATGTTCATACAGATGGCGGTTTAGATATTTCGAAGTTTATAGAGATAGCGCTGTAGTTATTTCCATATTTATAGAGAAATCTGTGTAGATATTTCCATGTATATGCAGATATCTGTGTAGATTTTCCACGTTCATGCAGGTAGCGGTGTAGATATTTCCATGTTCATCCAGATGCCGGTGTAGATATATCCATGTTCATACAGATGGCGGTGAAGATATTTCCATGTTCATACAGATGGTGGTGTAGATATTTCCATGTTCATACAAATGGCGGTGTAGCTATTTCCATGTTCATAGAGATGGCTGTGTAGATATTTCCATGTTTATTGAGATAGCAATGTAGTTATTTCCATGTTTATAGAGATAGCAGTGTAGATATTTCCATTGATATACAGATAGCTGTGTAGATATTTTCATGTTCATACACATAGCGGTGTAGATATTTCCATGTTCATACAGATAGCGGTGTAGATATTTCCATGTTCTTACAGATGGCGATGTAGATATTTCCACGTTCATAGAGATGGCGGTGTAGATATTTCCATGTTTTTGCAGATAGCGGTGTAGATATTTCCGTGTTTGTAGACAGAGCGGTGTAGTTATTTCCACATTTATACAGATAACGGTGTAGATATTTCCATGTTTCTATGGATAGCGGTGTAGATATTTCCATGTATATACAGATAGCGGTGTAGATACTTCCATGTTTATGCAGATTGCATTGTAGATATTTCCATGTTTATAGAGATGGCGGTGTAGATATTTCCGTGTTGATACAGATAGCGGTGTAGATATTTCCATGTTTATAGTGATAGCGGTGTAGATATTTCCTTGTTTATACAGATAGCGGTGTAGATATTTCCATGTTCATACAGATAGTAGTGTAGATATTTTCATGTTCATACAGATGGTGGTGTAGATATTTCCATGTTCCTAGATATGGCGGTGTAGATATTTCCATGTTCATACAGACGGCGGTGTAGATATTTCCATGTTCATATGGATGGCGGTGTAGATATTCCCACGTTTATAGAGATGGTGGTGTAGATATTTCCATCTTTATACAGATAGCTGTGTAGATATTTCCATGTTTATACAGATGGCGGTGTTGATATTTCAACCTTTATAGAGATAGCGGTGTAGATATTTCCATGTTCCTTCAGATGGCGGTTTAGATATTTCCATGTTTATACAGATGGCGGTATAGATATTTCCATGTTTATACAGATGGCCGTGTAGATATTTCCATTTTTATAGAGATGGTGGTGTAGATATTTCCATGTTTGTACAGGTAGCGGTGAAGACATTTCCATATTTATACAGTTAGTGGTGCAGATATGTGAATTCATTAAACCTCTTCTTCTTTATAAATTACCCAGTCTTGGGTATATCTTTATCAGCAGCATGAAAATTGACCTATACACTCACTGTCCATGAATGATTCTCTGTTAGCCCATTTGCATTGTTATAAAGAAATACCTGAGGCTGGGTGGTTTATAAAGAAATGAGGTTTATTTGGCTCCTTGTTCTGAAGGCTGTACATGAAGCATAGTACTGGCACCTGCTTCCAGGGAGGGCCTCAGGAACCTTCCAAGCATGGTGGAAGGTGAAGGGAAACCAGCATATCACATGGTGTGAGAGGAAGCAAGAGAGACAGGGAGGAGGTGTCAGTCTCTTTTAAACAACCAGATATCGCATGAACTCACAGGGTAAGAACTCATTCATTACCAAGAGGACAGCACCAAGCCATTCAGGAGGCATCTGTCTCCAACATTGGGGATCACATTTTAACGTGAGATTTGAAGGGGACAAACATCCAAACTATGTCAGATACCAAAGCTGACAATGCTTAGGATCTTTAGCTGTTCCAGGTCCTGGGAAAAGGGAGAGAGTTAGCTTCCCTCGTTTATGCTGTGCTACTGCATATCATATTAGTAATTATTGTTCTCTAAAGGTTCTTAAAAGCAAATAAACAAATGCAAGGCAAAACATATGATATACAAGGCAAAACATACGAAATGCAAGGCAAATGCATTAAAAACTTTTGAGTGTTAATGTATAGATTTTATTTTATCTTTTTAATTTCTTTTGCTTAACCAAATAGATTATGTAGTTTTGATTAACTGGCCATGAAATAGCTCTGCCTACATAGAATTTCCCATGAATAATTATTTGTGGAGACTTTTGTGTGTGACCCAAATCCTCCCTCAAAACTGAAGTTTGCCCAGCTATTGGGAGTGTTGGCAAATCATGCCTCTCAGCTGATTCTCTCTAGAATTTATTCTCAGGAGATCTAATTAATAACTTGTCAAGCTGATGTCCATCCTTGGGGACAACTCGTATCTGAAGAATGGCCAGTGAAAGGTATTAAAACTCCATACTCCTGCCTCAATTTAGGGCAACGCTGAAGGGTCACCCCAGCTTCTCAGCTCCCCCTTGAGATTAGCTGAGGTATTTGTTGCGACTGCCTCACATCTCAACTCCCTTTATCCAATTCAGCTTTTTCGCCACAGTTGTTGGTTCCTAGGATTTTACCCAGTTAAATGTTCTCTACACAAATCTCTATCTCAAATCTGCTTTACAGGGAATGTGGCCTCAGACAGGTTTTCATTAGGTTCTGGACATAACTCTCATTAGTCATTGATATGATTCGGCTGTGTCTCTGCCCGAATCTCACCTTGATTGTAATTATCCCCGCATGTCAAGGATGGAGTCAGGTGGAGATAATTGAATCATAGGGGCGGGTTCCCCCTACTGTTCTCCTGGTAGCGAATAAGTCTCACGAGATCTGATGCTTTTCAAATGGGAGTTTCCCTACACAAGCTTTCTTCTCTGCTACCATTTAAGATGTGCCTTTGCTTCTTTTTTGCCTTCTGCCGTGACTGTGAGGCCTCCCCAGCCATGTGGAATTGTGAGTTCATTAAACCTCTTTCCTTTATAAATTACCCGGTCTTGGGTAGGACTTTATTAGCAGCATGAGAACAAACTAGTACAGTCTGTTCTATAAGCCCAAGTCGGATCACAGAGTCCCGCTTTCTGTTTCTTTTTTTTTCTAGCCCATATTTCTACTAAAACTTGACTCATAAAGACTCAAAACAAAATAATTAAGCATGGCTAATATTTATTTAATATTTTATACGTGTCAGGTACTGTATTTTGTAACTTATCTTTTAATAATCTTTCCAAATCTCTAAAAGGAGAATTCTGCTTTTTTATAGAGAAAATAAGGATGGCTCTGAAAATGTTAGTAGTAGGGGAAGCAGGGTGAGGGACATAGGGGGCACTTTGTGTTATTTGTGCATTTTACCATCAGTCTAAAATCAGGTCAAAATAAAAAAAAAAAATGAGAAGTAGAAGCAGGTTGTTAAGATTTTCAGTGTGACTCTAGAATTTTTTTGTTTGTTGTTTGTTTTGGAGTGTAGTGGTAAGATCTCTGCTCACTGCAACCTCCACTTCCCAGGCTCAAGCAATTCTCCTGCCTCAGTCTCCCAAGTAGCTGGGATTATAGGTGCCTGCCACCACACCCAGCTAATTTTTGTATTTTTTTTTTTAGTAGAGATGGGGTTTCAGCATGTTGGCCAGGCCAGTCTCCAACTCCTGACTTCAAGTCATCCGCACACCTCAGCCTCCCGAAGTGCTGGGATTATAGGCATGAGCCACCACTCCTGGCCCAAAGTTCATATTTTAACTACTAACCTAAATTATTTTAAAAACAAAAGTCTCCTTGGACTCAAACCAGGTCAGAGTGACATGATCATGTGCCTGTTTTGTGCAGGGTGAAGTGAGATTATTATCTAGGAATTAGCTGAAATGTCTTGTTGTGGGCATAATTATTTCATATAAATTCTAAGCTTCATATTAGCACTTAGATTATAATTATCTAAAGAATAGAGAACAATTTCATATAATTTTCAGTGTATCAGGTGAATCAACAGTATACATACAAGCATGCAGATGAATTTCAGTGAATATAGTGGTGACAATGCTCAACAGAATAAGTGTCCCCCACCCCAACCCTGCATCTTGCTCTTTCACTGTCCTAAAGATAGAACAAAATGGTTCAGGCATCCAGCTTGTCCCCTCCACACTTCACACTTTTACTTAATAGCAGCTTATCTTTAACACTTTGTCATCTTTAAGATGTTGCTAATTCTTTCTGGTAGATCCCAGGACTGAGGATGAGGAAGAATGATTTTATTTAAATAAGGTTGCTTAATTAAAAAACAATTTTTTTTAGTTTTAAAATATTTTCATTATTTTATAAAATGTTTGTGGGTACAAAGGAGGTTTATATATTTGTGGGGTACATGAGATGTTTTAATACAGGCATGCAGTGTGAAATAATCACATCATGAGGAATGGGCTTTCCATCCCCTCAAGCATTTATCCTCTGAGTTAAAAACTATTCAATTGGCTGGGCGCGGTGGCTCACGCCTGTAGTCCCAGCTCTTTGGGAGGCCGAGGTGGGCGGATCGCCTGAGGTCAGGAGTTTGAGACCAGCCTGGCCAACATGATGAAACCCCATCTCTACTAAAAATACAAAAATTAGCCAGGTGTGGTGGCGAGTGCCTGTCATCCCAGCTACTCGGGAGGCTGAGACAGGAGAATCATTTGAACCTGGGAGGTGGAGGTTACAGTGAGCCGAGATCATGCCATTGTACTCCAGCCTGAGTGACAAGAGTGAAACTCCATGTCAAAAACAAACAAAAATCAATTACATTCTTTAAGTTATTAAAATTAAACATTGTAAATGATATTTTTTCCCAAAGCTTTTTCAAAGAAAAAAAAAAGTAGAAACAAAGACACTTTCTACTGATTTCCAGCATGGTGACTCTGTATTTCTAGCATGTGTTAAGGTGAAAAATTGATTTTATGTTTAATACAAAACATAGCATAATGTAATGAAAAGCGAGATTGTAATGATAAAGGAAAATAACACTAGTGCTAATTTTTTTCAATTTGAAGCATTGGATTAAAATGAATTAGGTTATATTCCAACATGTTTATATTGAATTTCTTTTTTCTCCAATTGGTTTCTTTTTATTAATGGGGGAGTGTTGCATTTGTATAAGGTTTCCCTATTATATTCAATTGTTTTGAGATGCTTTTAATATGAAGTTTTTATGTTTTCTTTTTGATGTATACATGTTATGCTTTTATGCTGAATTTGATAATTGGTGCTGTATGTGCAAAGCAAATGTAATTTCCCAGCTTTTATTTTTTAAAGCCCTGGGAAGCAACATAATAAAGTAGAAATAGTATCAAGACAAGAGTTAGAATACCTGGATTCTAAAATTTAAATTAAATTAGGATCTAGTGACATTATAGGTGTTCCTTGATCTTCTGATGACCTGATTCCTCAAAAGAAAAATAAAATAATCTATAAATTGTTTCTAATTCTAAAACTCTATCAATACTATTTTTAAAATTGTAATTAGTTGAACTCTGTAAGGTCACAAAAATCCCTATTAAGAAACTAAAATAAAATTTTATCCTATCTTAAAAATACTCTGATCTTTTTTTATATGCTGACATGAATTCTAATTATTTTTGAGCCCCTAAAAAATATTTAAGATCACAGTTTATGTTTTATTATTGACTTTCAGATAATTAACATTTTACTGATAGATATGAACAAATCTACTCTAACAGAGATAGTCATTAGTTTATTTCTCTCTTTTCAGTATCAATAAAAAGTATCGATTTACCAATAACAATGAATTAATTGCCTGAAATAAATGAAATGTAAGCAGCAAAAGTGAACCTTTTAGTATAACTCTTCTTGTAAACATTGACTTAGTGCAAAGGGAGCTTATCTTTAAAAAAAAAGCGCTAATTCATGTCTATTGGTATAGATATAATCTTTTGTTCCTTGAAAATAGATCCTACTATACTCCAGACACTATGCCACTTGGTGCAGATATTAACACAAATAGCAGGTGATCATTGTCCTCATGGAGTTTATTTTAAAGAGAACAAAGTGAGACAAAGGCACACAAGCAAAGAACTACAATACAAAGGGGATGGCATCTGACTCAGCATGGAGGTGTCACGGAAGGTGTTGTTTTGCTTAGGTTTTGAAGTGTGGGTAGGAGATGGCCCATGTTGAGAGTGGGAACTGGGAATTAAAAAGATGAGGAGGTCTCTGCAAATCTACATGGATGGGAAGTAGCATGCTGATGTGGGAAACAACTAAAAAGTTCCAGAATGCATGGTTTATAAAGCGTGAGTCAGAGAGGGCTAGACCAGTAGCCAGATCAAGGATATCTCACATGTTATAGTCATGAATTAGTGCATTGACCTGCAGGCCATGGGAGTCACTGAAGGTTTCAGTCAGGTAAGTGAGCTGATCAGAACAGTCCTTTAGATAGGCCGCTCTTTTGGCTGTAAGGGGGACACGTTTGAAGTAGGGCTATAGCTAAAAATATACAGACACTTCCTCTTGTCTACAGCCCTGCTGGCATCTGTTGTATTTTGACTTTTTAATAATAGCCATTCCAACCGGTATGAAATGGTATCTCATTGTGTTTTGATTTGCAATTTTCTGATGATTAGTGATTCTAACCTTTTTTTTTTGTATTTGTTGGCCATTTGTATGTGCTCTTTTGAGATGATTTTGTTCATGTCCTTTGCCCATTTTTTAATTGGGTTATTTTTTTTCTAATTGATTTAAGTTCCCTGTAGATTCTGGATACTAAAAAACAAACAAAAACCAGAAGTAAATAAATTCTCAGGACACACACACCCACACCCACACCCACAGAGAGAGAGAGAGAGAGAGAGCGCCTAGGTAAGAGGCCACCAACCACCAGGGTCTAAACTGGGAACACTTTCTAGTACAGAATGAATGGAAAGGATTCATGAAATATCTAGAAAGTAACGTTAATGAGATTTACATGTATGGAGTGAATGAGGAGAAACAGGGATCATTCAGGATTCTGGTAGGGATAACAGGGGGAGCCATTAGTTGAAATTTTGAAGTGGGAGAAGGAGAGGCAGTTTTAGGGAGAAAGATGAGTTGTTTTTTAGGTATTTCAAACCCTTGAAGCTTCTATGGGACATCGAAGTGGAAATAACAGTCTGTGGGTTGGGACAATAAAGAAAGAAATTGGTTGAAGACTAGGGGAAGAGTATAGAGCAAAGAAATATTTAAGATAATAAACATAGAGAGATAGCTGAAAATGTGGGACTGGATTACAAAGGAAGAGTGATTTAGTTATGAAGCCCAAGGGCTGACAGGAATGGGTGACTACTCGAGGAGTTCATATGCATCTGTTATTGTATGAATAAAAAAAATTATCTGTTCCTTCCTAAAGATATCTTCAACCTGTTTTTGGATACATATGGGCACTGCTTTTCATTCTCTTAGCCCCATTTCTTATTTTAGCCTCTGCTGTAGCAATCAGTTCTGCACAGGCTTTGACCCAGGCTTTGACTAGTTGGTGCAGGTGTGATATGACACTTACCTGGAATGGCCCACAGTTTGTGGCTGCTCTCACTTAAGCAGGTGGGATGCTCATGTAGGTGTAACCTAGAAGCTTGGTAGAGTTTATGCCCATGGGGCAACCTGTGACCACTCAAAAATAAAGCCCTTTCCTCCTCCCAGATTGAGGAGTCTTGCATTATGTAATAAAACTCCTTAGAAGGCCTATTAGGTTCCAATACAGCATAAGGCAACTTGATAAGGTATCCCATCATCAGCCTTCCTTTCTTCCCTCATTCCTCTGCCTCTCACTCTTTCTTCCTAAGTTAACTTCTTAGATAAAATGCCAACTTTCTATATTTTGTTTCACATCAGGGAAAATAATTGTATATCCCATTTCAAAAGCACATAAAAAGGTTACTGTATAGAAAATTTGTCTTTAATAGATTAAGGTGTAATTTTCCAAATACTTTAAAATTTTATTTCAGATACGTTTTTCATTTTTATAAGCTTCATCTAAAAGCAGAGTTCACCTAAGAATATACCTAAGAGCATATTACATAAAATATATTTTATATTTCAGTAGTTTAGCTAGGATTCTTTCAAAATTGAGAGGATCTACAAATATTTCTAACACATTAGTTTTCAGTCTTAAGGCTGAGTCAAGAACAAAGCTCCTAAACTTTGCATTGGTGATTGAGAACATTTTAAAATTGTTATTTAATTCATTAATTTATTTTTAAAAATTTTCACATTGTAATCATATAGATTTATAGGATACAATTTGATGTTTCAATGAATATGTATGTTGTCTAATGATCCAATAAGGATAGTTAGTGTATTAATTACCTCATGCATTTATCATTTCTTTTTCATAAGAAATTTCAAAATCCTTTCTTCTAGATACTTTGTAATATACAATACTTTACTTTTAACTATATTCACCCTGCTTTGCAAAGAACACTTCAACTTATTCTTCCTATATAATTGTGATTTCATAACTGTTAACCAATCTATCTCCATTTTGCCCTCCCCACTTCTTCCTCACTGTTTGGTAACCACTATTCTACTCTACTTCTCTATTAACATTTTTTTTTTAAGATTCCACTTATGAGAGAGATCATGCGGTGTTTGCTTTCTGTGTCTGGCTTATTTCACCTAACATTGTATCCTACAGGGTCATGCATGTTGTTGCAACTGGCAGAATTTCATTCTTTTTTTATTGCTGAATAGTATTTCATTGTGTATGTGTCCATATATATATATATTATATATAATAATATGTATAAATATAATTACACATAAAATTATATATAATTATAATTAATTTTATGTATAATTATAATTACACATAAAATTATATATAATTATAATTATAATTATATATAATTATATATATAATAATAATATATATTATATGTAATATATAATATACATAACGTATATTATATATATTAAACATAATGTATATTATATATATTATACATGATATATATTATGTATAATATACATGATATATATTATATATAATATACATAATATATATTATGTATAATATACATAATATATATTATGTATAATATACATAATATATATTATGTATATATAATTCACTTCTTTGTTTTTAGACACATAGGTTGATTCCATATCTGATTATTAGAAATAGTGCTGCAGTAAACATAAGAGTGCAGATATTTTTCAAACACAATGATTTCATTTCCTATGGATATATACCCAGTAGTGGGATTGCTGGGTTATGTGATCGAATAATTGTTTTTTTTTTTTTTTTTATTTTTTAGCGAACTTCCATAAAGTTTTGCTTAATGGTTGTACTAGTTTACAACTCCATCAACAGTGTGTAAGTGTTCCCTTTTCTCCACTTCCTTGCCAACTCTTGTTATCTTTTACCTTTTTGGTAATAGCCATTCTAATGGGTGAACTGGTATCTCATTGTGGTTTTGATTTGCATTTCCCTGATGGTTAGTGATGTTGAACATGATTTTATTATATATTCGTCTTGACCATTTCTATATTTTCTCTTGTGGCATGTCTTTTAGTTTATTTTGTCCTTTTTTTTTTTTTTTTTTTGAGAAGGAGTCTTGCTCTGTTGCCCAAGCTGGAGTACAGTGGTGCAATCGGGGCTCACGGCAACCTCCATCTCCCTCTTTCAAGCAATTCCCCTGCCTCAGCCTGCTGAGTAGCTGGGGTTACAGGCACATGCCATCATGTTTGGCTAAATTTTTGTATTTTTAGTAGACAAATGATTTCACCATATTGGTCAGGCTGGTCTCAAACTCCTGACCTCAGGCAATCCACCTGCCTCAGCCTCCCAGTTTTGCCCATTTTTAAATAAGTTTTTTATGTTTTTGCTGTTGAGTTGTTTAAGTTTCTTATATAATCTGGGCATTAACTCCTTAGCAGATGTATAGTTTGCAAATATTGTATCCCATTCTGTAAGTTGTTTTTTCACTCTGTTAAGTTTCCTTTGCTGTGCAAAAGCATTTTAGTTTGATGAAACCCCATTTATCTATTTTTGCTTTTGTTGCCTGTGCTTTTGACGTCTCATTTAAAAAATCCTTGTACAACCCAAAGTTATAGAGAATTTCCCACATGTTATCTTCTAGTAGTTTTTCATAGTTTTCAATCTTACCTTTAGGTCTTTAATCGCATTTGAGTTGATTTTGTATAAGGTAAAAGATAGGGGTCTAATTTCATTATCCCACATGTAAATATCCAATCTTCTCAGTACCATTTAATGAAGACACTGTCTTTACCCCTGTGTGTGCTCTTGACTCCTTTTTTGAAAATCAGTTGACTTTAGGTATGAGAATTTATTTCTGAGCTGTATATTCTCTTCCATTGGTCTATGTGTTTGCTTTATGGCAGTGCCATGCTGTTTTGCTTACTATGGCTTTGTAGTATATTTTGAAGTCAGGTAGTGTGGTGCCTCCAGCTTTGTTATTTTTGCACAGGATTGCTTTGGTTATTTGGGGTCTTTTCTGGTTTCATACAAATTTTAGGGTACTTTTTTCTATTTCTGTGAAGAATTTCATTGTTATTTTGATAGGGATTGCATTGAATCTGTGGGACATTTTGTTAGTATGGTCATTTCAATAGTATCAATTCTTCCATTCCATGAGTATATAGTGTCCATTTTTTGTGTATCGTAAATTTTTCCATCAGTGTGTTATAGTTTTCATTGAAGAGATCTTTCATGACCTTGATTAAATTTATCTGCAGATTTCTTGGTAGCTATTGTAAATGGAATTCCTTTCTTGATGACTTTTTCAGATAGTTCACTATTAGTGTATAGAAACACCACTGAATTTTCTGTGTTGATTTTGTATACTACAACTTTACTGAATTTATTTATGATTTCTAGTAGTTTTTGGTCAAGTCTTTAGGGTTCTCACTCTATATAAGTATATATAGAAAGAACCCTAAAGAGAGAGAGATCATATATATCTATATGATCATATATATAGATGTATACATATGTATGTGAGATCACATTTTCTACAAACAGAAACAATCTGACTTCCTTCTTTCCAGTTTGGATCCCTCTTATTTATTTCTTTTGTCTAATTGCTCTGGCTCTGACCTCCAGTACTATGCTAAATAGAAGTGGTAGAAGTTGACATCCTTGTCTTCCTCCATATCATAGAGGAAAAGCATTTAACTATTCACCATAAATAAGATGTTAGCTGTGGGTTTGTCACATATGGCCTTTACTGCGTTGAGGTACACTCCTATACCTACTTTCTTGACAGTTTTTATCATAAAGGAATGTTGACTTTTGTCAAGTGTTCTTTTTGCATCTGTTGAAATGATCACATGGTTTTTGTTTTTCTTTCTATTGTGGTGGTGTATCATATTTACTGATTTGTGCATGTTAAGCCATCCTTTCATCCCTGGGATGAATCCCACTTGATTACAGTGAATACTCTTTTTAGTGTGCTGTCGAAGTCAGTTCACTTGTATCTTGTTGAGAATTTTTGAATCTATGTTCTCCAGGAATATTGGCCTGTTATTTTCATTTTGTGCATGTCTTTGTCTGGTTTTAGAATCAGGATATTGCGAGCCTCATAAGATGAGTATGGAAGTATTCCTTCCTCATTACTTTTGTGGAAAAGTTTGTGGAGAATTGGTAGTTATTCTTTAACTGTTTGGTAGAATTCAGCAGTGAAGACCTCAGGTCCTGGGTGTTGGTTGTTGTTGTTGTTGTTTTGATGGAAGATGTTTTATTATTGATTCAATTTCCAAACTCATTATTGATGTGTTCAGATGTTATATTTCCTCACAATTTAATCTGGGTAGTTGTATGTGTGCAGAAATTTATTCATTTTATTCTACATTATCAAATTTGTTGGCATATAGTTATGAGTAATGTCTTACAATCCCTTCTATTTCTGTGGTGTATCAGTTGTAATGTCTCCTTTTTCATCTTTTATTTATTTGAATTTTCTCTCCTTTTGTCTTAGTTTAGCTAAAGGTTTGTCAGTTTTACCTTTACACTTTGTCTTATTTATCTTTTGAAATATTTTTTAGTGTCTGTTTCCTTTATATCTGCTGTGAGCTTTATTATTTCCTTCCTTCTACCAATTTTGGGTTTAGTTTGTTTTTGATGTTCTAGTTACTTGAAGTGTATAATTTTGCTTTGTGATTTGAAAATCTTTCTTCATTTTTGGTGTAGGCTTTTATTGCTATAAATTTCCCTCTTAGAACTGCTTTTGCTACGTTCCATAGGTTTGGGTATGTTGGATTTTCATTCTTACTTGTCTCAGCGACTTTTGAAATTTTCCTATTAATGTCTTAATGAGACCTATTGATTTCTTGGGTGCATGCTATTTAATTTCCATGTTTTTATAAAATTTCCAAGGGCTTTCCTGTTGTTGATTTCTGGCTTTATATCACTGTAATCAGAAAAGATACTTCATATGATATCTGTCTTCTTAAGTTTGTTAAGACTTATTATGTGTCATAATGTATGATTGGTCCTAGAGAATGTTTGGTGTACAGTTGAGAATAATTTGTATTCTGCAGCTGTTGGATGATGTATTAGTCTGTTTTCATACTGCTGATAAAGACATACCCGAGACTGGGTAATTTACAGAGAAAAAGAGGTTTAGTGGACTCATAGTTCCACGTGGCTGGGGAGGTCTCCCAATCATGATGGAAGGCGAAAGGCACATCTTACATGGTAGCAAACAAAATAGAATTGAGAACCAAGTGAAAGGGTCCCCCCTTATAAAACCATCAGATCTTGTTAGACGTATTCACTACCACAAGAACAGTATGGGGGAAACCGCCCCCATGATTCAATTATCTTCCACTGGTTCCCTCCCACAACATGTATGAATTATGGGAGCTATAATCAAGATGAGATTTCGGTGGGGATATACAGCCAAACCATATCAGGTGAGATCTTCTTTACCTGCTAGGTCCATTTGGTCTATGGTATAGTTTGAGTCTGTCATTTTTTGGTTGATTTTCTCTTCATATAATCTGTCCATTTTTAAAGTGGAGTGTTGAAATTTCCTACTAATATTGTATTGCAGTCAATCTCTACCTTTAAATCTAATATTTGCTTTATATATCTGGTTGTTCTGGTGTTGGGTACATATATAGTTACACCTAAGTAATATATATGTTATGTCCTCTTATTGAATTGGGCCTTTTATCATTTCATTATACAGCGACATTCTTTTTTTATATAGTTTTTTTATTTAAAGCCTTTTAAAATATGACATGACTGTGGCTACTCCTGCTTGCTTTTCATTTGTTTGCATAAAATATATTTTTCCATCTCTTCACTTTCAGTCTATTTATCTTTAATAGTGAGGTAAGTATCATGTAGGCAGCATATAGGTGGGTTTTGCTATCTGAATCCATTCATCCACTTTATATCTTTTAACTAGAGTTTAATCCACTTCTATTGAAGTTTATTATTGATAAATTAGGACTTCCTTCTACCATTTCATTAGTTGTTTTTTAGATTACTTGTTCACTTCTTCCTTTCTTATTGTTTATCTCTCTAGTTTGGTGGTTTTCTGTGGTGCTAAGCTTTGTTTCTTTTCCCTTTTTTGGTGTGTGTGTGTGTATCTGCTGTAATTTATTTCTTTCTGGTTAGTGAAACTAACATACAGAGTCCTGTATTTGTAACAGACTATTTTACACTGATAACAACTTAACTTCTGTCACATAAAAATACTCTTGACTTCTCCCCCCCACACACACACAATTTATATTTTTGTTACGTTACATTGCATCTTTATGAATGGTAGACTCAATGGAACATAGGATCTATGTCACAACTAAATCAATTATTTAATGGCAGCATTAAAGCAGGCCAAAGAATGTGAAAAACTGGTGTGGGTGTATTTAACTTTTTAAAAACTATGTTTCATAATGTTTTCATTAAAAAGTCTTTATCAGTTTGCTAATGCCTAATTTTTACAACCAGCCACCATAGATTTTACAGGATAAATATATTATTTCAGTGGTAATTGAAGCAGAATTTTTGTTGCTCTTCTTACCCTTAGAGATTGTGTATTATCCTCAGACGTAATTCTTTGATTTTTTTTCTTTTCATGTTGTTACACATAGTTACCAACAATCAACGTGAGAATAACCTTTGAATATTTTCAAGCATTAAGATTTGTTTATACAGCTGCACAATTAGACAACAAACACTCTTGGGTCTTTACCTCTCAGCATACACCTGATTATTAACTTAAAGGTATGATGGGAAAAGTATCAATTTTTCTTGGTCACCTAGATTTAGAAATATGTAATAAGTATAAGCTTGGGTCTGCTTCTTCAGAAGCCTAGGAAGTGGAGTGATGGTTCTCTGAAGAGGCTGGAAACAAAGTATGTGTTTCCAGAAGGCTTAATAGAATATGTTGAGACATAGGCCATTAACACAAAAGTGAAAGAAATGCAAAAAATGTATGAAAGTAAGGATTTGAGAAGGGAAATTTTATTTTTCAGTCTAAGATTCCTATGAATTATATGAAAGTAAATGTCCTATCCTTAAAATTAGCCAAAGGAAGCACTTTACTTATCAATATGATATGACTTTTCATACTCTTATCTAAAGATATCCTAAACTAAGATCCAGTTTTCTAAGAAAAGACTTTTTACTCATGCTTTAAAGCATGCTAGATGATTCCTACCACATCACATAATGTTGTTTACATGTATGATTTAAACTGCATTTATTCTTCAACTCACTGGTTCCTTAGGCTTCTTATCTTTCCTTGCACGCTTAGATAATTTTATGTAAAATTGATTTTTAGAAGTTTAGTTGCTGGGCGTAGTGGCTGTCACCTGTAAACCCAGTACTTTGGGAATTCAAGGCAGGTGGATTGCTTGAGTCTTGGAGTTTGAGGCCTGCCTGGGAAAGATGACAAACCCCATTTGTACAAAAATAAAAATATTAGCTGGATATGGTGGCACATGCCTGTGGTCCCAGCTACTCCAAGGCTGAGGTGGGAGGATGACTTGAGTCTGAGAGGCAGAGGTGTGAGCCAAGATCATGCCCTGCTCTTCACCCTGGGCAAAGAAGCCAGACCCTGTTTCAAAAAAAAAAAAATCTAGTGAGATTTGATTTCTATTTCTATGTGATTCAAAACTAGGAGAGCTTCAAGGCTAATGACTATTAAAAAATGGCCATTGCTACTTGCATTTTCTATGAAGCCAGCATACACAGCAACGTGCAACCTTAAAACCAAGCTATTTAATATGTAGCTTAGATCTCAGGTTTGATTGTCTTTGAGGTTTGATTATTGCAGAGATCAATTGCCAGACCAAATATAGACTAATTCTGTATTTGGTCTTTTTATCATATGAAACATCCCAGCCTTGGGTATAAATTAAGAGCAAGTACAGATGTTTATACCGATAGCGGTGTAGATATTTCCATGTTTATACAGATAGCGGTGTAGATATTTTCATGTCTATACAGATAGCGGTGTGGATGTTTCCATGTTTATACAGATAGTGGTGTAGATATTTCCATGTTTATAGAGATAGCGGTGTAGATATTTCCATGTTTCTACAGATAGCGTGGTAGATATTTCCATGTTTATAGAGACAGCGGTGTAGATATTTCTATATTTATAGAGATAGCGGTGTAGTTATTTCCATGTTTATACAGATAGCGGTGTAGATATTTCCATGTTTATACAGGTAGCAGTGTAGATATTTCCATGTTTGTACAGGTAGCGGTGAAGATATTTCCATATTTATACAGGTAGCCCTGCAGATATGTGAATTCATTAAACCTCTTTTTCTTTATAAATTACCCAGTCTTGGGTATGTCTTTATCAGCAGCATGAAAATTGACTAATACACTCACTGTCCATGAATGATACTCTGTTAGCCCATTTGCATTGTTATAAAGAAATACCTGAGGCTGGGTAATTTATAAAGAAATGAGGTTTATTTGGCTCCTTGTTCTGAAGGCTGTACATGAAGCATAGTACTGGCACCTGCTTCCAGGGAGGGTCTCAGGAACCTTCCAATCATGGTGGAAGGTGAAGGGAAACCAGCATATCACATGGTGAGAGAGGAAGCAAGAGAGACAGGGAGGAGGTGTCAGTCTCTTTTAAACAACCAGATATCGCATGAACTCACAGGGTAAGAACTCATTCATTACCAAGAGGACAGCACCAAGCCATTCAGAAGGCATCTATCTCCAACATTGGGGATCACATTTTAACGTGAGATTTGAAGGGGACAAACATCCAAACTATGTCAGATACCAAAGCTGGCAATGCTTAGGATCTTTAGCTGTTCCAGGTTCTGGGAAAAGGGAGAGAGTTAGCTTCCCTCGTCTATGCTGTGCTACTCCATATTATATTGGTAATTATTGTTCTCTAAAGGTTCTTAAAAGCAAATAAACAAATGCAAGGCAAAACATTTGAAATGGAAGGCAAAACACAAGAAATGCAAGGCAAATGCATTAAAAACTTTTGAGTGTTAATATATAGATTTTATTTTATCTTTTTATTTTCTTTTGCTTAACCAAATAGATTATGTAGTTTTGATTAACTGGCCATGAAATAGCTCTGCCTACATAGAATTTCCCATGAATAATTGGTTGTGGAGACTTTTGTGTGTGACCCAAATCCTCCCTCAAAACTGAAGTTTGCCCAGCTATTGGGAGTGTTGGCAATTCATGCCTCTCAGCTGATTCTCTCTAGAATTTATTCTCAGGAGATCTAATTAATAACTTGTCAAGCTGATGTCCATCCTTGGGGACAACTCGTATCTGAAGAATGGCCAGTGAAAAGTATTAAAACTCCATACTCCTGCCTCAATTTAGGGCAACTCTGAAGGGTCACCCCAGCTTCTCAGCTCCCCCTTGAGATTAGCTGAGGTATTTGTGCGACTGCCTCACATCTCAACTCCCTTTATCCAATTCAGCTTTTTCGCCACAGTTGTTGGTTCCTAGGATTTTACCCAGTTAAATGTTCTCTACACAAATCTCTATCTCAAATCTGCTTTACAGGGAATGTGGCCTCAGACAGGTTTTCATTAGGTTCTGGACATAACTCTCATTAGTCATTGATATGATTCGGCTGTGTCTCCGGCCGAATCTCACCTTGATTGTAATTATCCCCGCATGTCAAGGATGGAGTCAGGTGGAGATAATTGAATCATAGGGGCGGGTTCCCCCTACTGTTCTCCTGGTAGCGAATAAGTCTCACGAGATCTGATGCTTTTAAAATGGGAGTTTTCCTACACAAGCTTTCTTCTCTGCTACCATTTAAGATGTGCCTTTGCTTCTTTTTTGCCTTCTGCCGTGACTGTGAGGCCTCCCCAGCCATGTGGAATTGTGAGTTCATTAAACCTCTTTCCTTTATAAATTACCCGGTCTTGGGTAGGACTTTATTAGCAGCATGAGAACAAACTAGTACAGTCTGTTCTATAAGCCCAAGTCGGATCACAGAGTCCCGCTTTTTTTTTTTCTAGCCCATATTTCTACTAAAACTTGACTCATATAGACTTAAAACAAAATAATTAAGCATGGCTAATATTTATTTAATATTTTATACGTGTCAGGTACTGTATTTTGTAACTTATCTTTTAATAATCTTTCCAAATCTCTAAAAGGAGAATTCTGCTCTTTTATAGAGAAAATAAGGATGGCTCAATCTTTTGATTTTTATTACAAGCTTTATTTTGTATAACATATAATAAACTAAAAATATTGAAAGTTTAGAAACCATCAGCACACAATCGAGGTGATGGAAATATACTTCACCTCCAGTTTCCTGATGCCTCTTTATAATACATTTCTCTGGCCCCTCATTCCTGGCCCTTAAAAACCACCAAACTGCTTTCTGTCACTGGACAGTAATTTATACAGTCAAAAAATGTATATAAATACAATTTTACACTATGCACTTTTTTGTCTGACATTTTATGTTTTTTTCTCTGCATGTTTTACCTCTAGAGTCTGCCTTGTTTCACTTAGTATAATTATTTTGAGATTCATTCATGTTATAGTATGTATCCATAATTAATTCGGATAAAGCAAGTTAATTCATTAATGTATTGATTGATATTTAGACTGTTTCTAGTTTGGGCTATTATGAATACATGTGCTATGAACATTTGTGTTGATATCATTATATGAACACCTACTTTTATCTCTCTTGGGTAAATACCCAGGAGTGCAATGGCTGAGTCTTACGGCAGAAGTATGTTTAACTTTTTAAGGGACTCTTGAACTGTTTTTCAAAGGTTACACTTTTTTGTATTCCCATCAGCAGTGTATGAGAGTTTCAGCTTCTCCACATCCAAGCCAGTGCTTGGCTATTATCAGTCATGCTAATCTTAGCTATTTAAAAATAGATAGTGGCGTCTCATTTTGGTTTTAATTTGCATTGCCCTAAGCATTAATTATGTTGAGCATATGTGCTTATTTACCAAACAAATGTCTACTTTGAAATGTCTGTTCCAGTCTTTCACCCAAGTTTTAAATGGGGTTGTTTGTTTTTCATTATTAAATTTTGAGCTTTTAAAATATATTTTTGATGCAAGCCTTTTATCAGATATATGAGTTGCAAATATTTTCTCCCAGCCTGCAGCTTGTCTTTTCAGTCTCTTAATAGATTCTTTTGAAGAGCAGATTCTTTTTTTTAAATTTGATGAGTTCTTCTTATCAATATATTATTATATAAATCATGCTGTGGGGTCATATCAAAGAAAGCTTTGCCTGACTCAAAGTCCCAAATGTTTTCACATCTTCCCTCTCCTCTCCTTTGGGAACTGAGATTACACGTAAATTCAGTTACTTGAAATGTACTGTCTACTATTGCTCTGTTCATGTTTTTTAAAAATTTATTTTCTCTCTATATTTTATTTTGAGAGGTGTCTATCTTTTCTTCTTTAATGACTAATGTGCTATCAGCCTACCATGTAGCTGGGACTACAGCCGCATGCTACTATGTCCCGCTAATTTTTGTATTTTTAGTAGAGATGGGATTTCACCATATTGGTCAGGCTGGTCCTGAACTCCTGACTTCGTGATCCACCTGCCTCGGCCTCGCAAAATGCTGAGATTACAGGCGTGAGCCACTGCGCCCAGCCTCCTTTAGTGTATCTTGCATGTCTCTATTTTAGAACATATAGAATACTGTTTCAATAAGCATTTTAATGTTCTTAACTGATAACTCTGGCACCTTGATTTACTCTGGATCAGTTCTGACTCAGTGATTTTTCTCCTTATTATGAGCCACGTTCTTCTGTCTTTTGTTGTTACTGTTGCGTCTCTGCTAAACTGTGTCTGGATGTCAGATACGGTGACTTTTATCTTATTGAGTGCTGGAAGTATATATAAATATTCTTGATCTTTGTATTGGTATGTATTTAAGTTTAGTTGGAAAGAGTTTGACTCTTTTTGGTCTTGCTTTAAAAATTCATTAGGTGGGATCAGACCAGTTCTCATTTTAGAGCTAATCACTCCCAACTAGTGAGGCAAGATCCTTCTGGGTATCCCTGGGAATCTTGAGGTGTTTCTGGTTTGGCTGATAAAATAAGCACTATTACTGGACCTTGGTGAGCATGTGTACTGTTACTTTTCATCTTATCTGGGTGTTGTTTCCCCAACCGTAGGTACTTTTCTCTAGGCCTGTCCTAACAATTACTTAGCTATGTACTTTAGGGGGACCCTTTGCAGAGCTCTGGAGTTCTCTTTCTGTGCAGCCCCTTCTTCTCGGAAACCTTGTCCTGAGAGCTCATGTCAACATGGTTTCTGTGGACTCTCAGCTCTGTCCCCTCAGCTCAGGGAGAACAATGGGCTCCTCTTGGGCTCTTCTCCTGGAGTAGTGGGCTGGAAAGCTTTCTCCAGGCATAAATTAGGGCAGTTGATAGGCTCACCTTGTTTGAGACTGACTTTACAGGGTCTTGCAAACTTTTGTGGCATACATTTTGGCCATTTTTTTGGTTGTTTCAGGAGGGAGAGAAAGTCTAGTTCTTGTTACTCCATCATGGTCATTGCAGAAGTCAACCTAACTGATATTTATCAATACAGTCTGTTGCTACACATTGAACTTGCTTAAGATAATTTTTAGATGGCACAGAACTTTCTGTCCATTGAATGAGACTCTCTGCTTATTTTGCAAGTGCTCATTTGTATGGAGACATTTGTATGGAGAAACTTCAAAAAGTTTGTGGAAAAATGAAGTTAAAAGATAAACATTGAAAATGTGATCTTCGGTTTTCATCCCTAAAGAACTGATGGTCCTGGGAACTTAACAATGTCAATGCAGTCTCTTATACATTATTAACTTAAGAAAAATGGGTGCCCTTTCCACATTTGTTGAGATTGGGAAACAAAAAGAAGTCAGAAGGAGCCAAATCAGAGCTGTAAGGTGGACGCCTGACAATTTCCCATTGAGACTCTCACAAAATTGCCTTTGCTCGATGACAGGAATGAGCAGAAACATTGTGGTGTTAGAGGACTGTCTGCTAAAGCTTTCCCAGGTATTTTGCCCTAAAACTTTGGCTAACTTATTCAAAACACTCTCATGATATGCAGATATTATTGTTCTTTGACCTTCCACAAAGGCAACAAGCAAAATGCCTGGAATGTCCCCAAAAAACTGTTGCCGTGACCTTTGCTCTTGAGTGATCCCCTTTTGCTTTGACTGGACCACTTCCACCTTTGGTAGCCATTGCTTTGATTGTGTTTTGCCCTCAGGATCATACTGGGAAAGCCATGTTTTATCTTCTGTTACAATTCTTCAAAGAAATCCTTCAGGATCTTGACCCTAGTTCTTTAAAATTTCCATTGAGAGCTCTCCTCTTGTCTGCAGCTGATCTGAGCACAACACTTTTGACACCCATGCAGTGGAAAGTTGGTTCAACTTTAATTTTTTAGTCAGAACTGTGCAAGCTGAACCAATTAAGATGTCTACGATGTTGGCTATTGTTTGTGCTGTTGATTATCAGTCCTCTTCAATTAGGGCACAAACAAGATTAATTTTTTTCCTTGCAAATTGATATGGATGATCTGTCCCTGTGGACTTCATCTTCCACATCATCTCGTTTCTTCTTTAAAAAAGCTGTCCGCTTGTGAACTACTGATTTCTTTGGTGCATTGTCCCCTCAAGCTTTTTGTAAAGCATCAGTGATTTCACCGTTCTTTCACTCAAGCTTCATCATAATCTAATGTTTGTTCTTGCTTCAATTTTAGCAGAATTTACATTGCTCTGCTAGGGGCTCTTTTCAAACTAATGTCTACTCCTTCTTACTGTCTCAAACTAGATCCTGTTCAAACATGCTATAATAAATTAGTATGAGTTTATTTTGCTGCCAAAATTGAAACCTTTGCATAGTTTTTTTCATAATATACATTTTCCATGAACTTTTTAAGGCCTCTCATGTATCCACAGGTAGAGTGCCTTACCTATTCTGACTTCAGTCAATTATTCAAGACCTTTCCTTGTCAGTGATACATTAGAAAGGTAGAGTATTGAAAAATAAGAGTAGCTTCTGCTGATTAAGAAATACTATATCTTTTTCTACTTCTTTCCTTTTTTTTCTTTTTTTTTTTTTTTTTCGAGACAGCATCTTTCTCTGTCACCCAGGCTGGAGTGCAGTGGTGTGATCTCAGCTCACTGCAACCTCTGCCTCCCAGGGTCAAGTGATTCTCCTGCCTCAGCCTCCCGAGTAGCTGGGACTATAGGTGCCTGCCACCACACCCAGCTAATTTTTGTATTTTTAGTGGAGACAAGGTTTCGCCATATTGGCCAGGCTGGTCTTGAACTCCTGACCTTGTGATCTGCCTGACTCGGCCTCCCAAAGCGCTGGGATTACAGTCATGAGCAACTGTACCTAGCTTTCTACTTCTTTCTTATTATTTTCCTCCTCTCTCATTCCCATATTCTCTCCTTTCTCCTACTTTCCTCCCCACTCCCTGTTTCCTTCCTTTCATCTTTCCTACTTTCAAGACTTAATATTTCTTGAACCTCAGATGTTATCATAGTATGTTATTTGTTTAATTTTCACATAACAATAATAGTTTAAATACAAATAATATTTATTTTCATCCCCATGTTATCAGTATAACAGTAAAGATGTGGAGAGGCCAGCTGGGCATGCTGGCTCAAGCCTGTAATCCCAGCACATTGGGAGGCCGAGGTGGGTGGATCACGAGGTCAGGAGATCGAGACCATCCTGGCTAACACGGTGAAACCCCATCTCTACTAAAAAAATAGAAAAAATTAGCTGGGCATGGTGGCGCATGCCTGTAGTCCCAGCTACTCGGGAGGCTGAGGCAGGAGAATAGTGTGAACCCGGGAGGCAGAACTTGCAGTGAGCCAAGATCACGCCACTGCACTCCAGCCTGGGTGACAGAGTGAGACTCTGTCTCAAAAAAAATAAATAAATAAATAAATGAAAATAAAATTAAAAAAATGATGTGGAGAGGCCAAATCAATGGCTCTTATATCCACGTTCTTTCTTCTAAATGATTTCACCTTAGTTTTGGTCTGCATCTCTAACCATAGCTAGTTGCAGTAGGACCTTCTATCTGGCCTTGCTGCTCTCATTTTTGGACCTCCTCACTGAAATCAAATTGATCTTTCTAAAATGCAAACCTGGTCTTAGTATTTTATTACTTAAAACCCATTGGTGGCTTTCCATGATTTATGGAATAAAGTCAAAATTCCTGTTTTTGCCAACGTTTCTGTGTGCCTCTCATCCCTACATTTACTGATTCCTGTGTGCCATAAATTGCCAGTTGTCCAGAGTTCATTCTCTTTTTGTACTTGGGAGGACTTCTGCATCCTGAAACTTTTCCCCTGAAACGTGCTTGGAAAATACCTACCCATTGTTTTCAGATTCAGGTTAGTTTTTTACTTCAGTTTCTTTTCCTGAAGCTTATACTGACCGCTCCATA
This sequence comes from Gorilla gorilla gorilla, assembly GCF_029281585.2. Classification (NCBI taxonomy): domain Eukaryota; kingdom Metazoa; phylum Chordata; class Mammalia; order Primates; family Hominidae; genus Gorilla; species Gorilla gorilla. Next base: position 3,529,487 of record NC_073231.2, on the reverse strand, counting down.
TGGCTTTGGGGATTAGCTACTCATTCCTTTGTGCCCTTTGTAGATACACATTTATCGTGGAGTCTTTTTTTTTTTTTTTTTTTTTTTTTTTGAGACAGAGTCTCACTCTGTCACCAGGCTGGAGTGCAGTGGTGTGATCTCAGCTCACTGCAACCTTTACCTTCCAGGTTCAACTGATTCTCTGGCCTCAGCCTCCCAAGTAACTACAGGCGTGCACCACCGTGCCCAGCTAATTTTTGTATTTTTAGTAGAGATGGGGTTTCACTATGTTGGCCAGGATGGTCTCGATCTCTTGACCTCGTGATCTGCCCACGTTGGCCTCCCAAAGTGCTGGGATTACAGGCATGAGCCACCGCTCCCAATCAGTCATGCAGTCTTTATACTTACTTGTTTACTTGCCTGTGAGCTCACTGAATGCAGGGACTATTTCCTTGTTGCTCTAGCACCTACACCAGTACCTGGTATCCAGAAGCTGTATGCTAAATGTTTGTTGAGTGGCTGTTTGAATGATTGTACTCCTAATTAGTAGATAGAAAGCCATGAACTTCCCAGTTCATCATTCTTTGTGCTCAATTCTGGTTTCTTTATTGTGTTCAAAAGAGTTCCTTAGTGACATAAAACTATGGAGCTAGTATGTCAGCTCATTTAAGCAATGATTGGTTTATGTATATAAGAGGCTTCAATAATTATATATTTTTATTTCAGTTTCAATAAATGATCAATTTATTAGTTTTCTCTGTTTTGGCTTACTGTTCACATTTAATATCAAATAAAAGTGTTTTACTTAAAATTATTCATGCCGATTATGACAGTTAGGTGAATATTACTTTGATTTACATTCCAGTAGTAGTTTTGGTTGAACCCTGAATATGCTAAGACGTCACTTTTCTTTTTTTCTTATGAACAGGCTACTGTGTTTACATATATTATTAAAATCTTCTTTGAAAATACGAAGAGTGTTACATTTCTTATATTTAGTTCTCTGTGCTTCAGAATTCCTGTGATACTTGCACTTAAGTCCTTCTGAGCAGTTGATGTTAATATTTATGTGGTTAATTTCATGAAACATGGTGGTTTTCATTTCTATCATTAATTTATACAGGAGATAGACTGTTTTCCAGGTGTAAGCTCAGTCATATAATTAGAAAAGTTATAAGCAGAAAGGAGTTATTTGGTCTAACCCATTTATTCTACAGATAGAGAAATTAGAGTCCAGAAACTCTGTCTTCTTTAATGTCTTACAGGTATTTAAGAAAAAAGAATAGACTTGAGGTTTCTGTGTTCTGAACCCAGTGATCTTGACACTGTAATGATCTTCATCCATATTATTCACAGAAGTAAATATAATCACATATTAAATAAGAAACAAAAATACTAAGGGGATATTATACTGAAAAATGAAATAATATTATCTTAATTATTTTGATCAGATTCAATATATAGCAGCTTGAAGGCTAATAATTCCAATGATTCTCTGAATAAACCATTTTTCTAATAAGATTACAGGTTTTAGTAATCTAATTATTTTGACTGATGCAAATGTTACCCCGCCAGTCTGAAAAATGTTTTTATTTATATGTCATAAAGAATAATTTATTCCAAAAAGGCTAATTTTCAAAATATATGTATCTTCTGAAACTGTATCTATTTTTTTCCCACGTTTTCTAAATATATTTTAGAGGGCATTTGTAGATTTTCATGGTGCTGAAAAATTAAGGTATAACGGTCTCATGAAGGAGAATAATGTCATTTAGACATTGTAATTTTGGAGGATCACAATATTTTTTGGAATGTGGTTGTTGCAGCACTGGTCACTTATACTAATTATATAATAACATACTATACTAATGCAATAATATACCATATGAAATTATTAAATGGTAAATTCGTCTTAAATCCTCTAGAATACTGCAAAGAAATAGTTTATATAAGAAAGAGTACCATAGCATACGTGAACACAATGTTTCCTATTTTTTTCTTCCTTTTTATTTTTTTGAAGACAAGTCCTCACTCTGTTGCCCAGACTGGAGTTCAGTGCCATGTTCATAGTTCACTGCAACCTCAAACTCCCAAGCTCAAGTGATCCTCTTGATTCAGCCTCTGAAGTAGCTGTGCCTACAGGTGTGCACCACCACACCGGCTAATTTTTAACATTTTTTATAGATATGTTGCCCAAGCTGGTCTCAAATTCTTGAGCTCAAGAGATCTTCTCACCTTGGCCTCCCAGAGTGTTGGGATTACAGGCATGAGCCACCCTACTCAGCCAATATTTCTTTTCTAAAAGACATTTTCTAACATACTTCTCATTTTAACTAACATAATATTCAAAGTGTAGATCTGAGAAAGAGATAGTGCCTGCAGATCTGGGATCCTACATGCTAATATTATGGGATGCATTCAGATCTGATCAGCAGATATTCCATTTATTCTAGAACACCACCAGCAGAAGAATGTAATTACGTCTATCACTAAAACTTTGTGTCAATACAGACTGCTGTATTTGTTATCATAGATGGTCCTTGGATGGCAGCCTTAAGCAGTTTTAAACCTAGACAGGTGATGTACTTTTTCTTCTTGGATAATTTTCATTGTTTTGTCTAATTTGGTTGTAACTAATGTGTTTAATATGGCTTGCTTGTTTTTTAAAAAGTTGTTCAGTATCCTTAGAACTCAGTGCTGATTTCTTTCTCTAGTAGGCCTTTTATATAGGACATCTCACTTTCTCCTGGCTCTCTACTACTAGCATGAGGTCTCTGAAAAAATCAAGACAGCCAAATAATTTGTTATAGAGTAGCCTATGTAGAGGGACAGGGGAGGAGTCATATTCCAAGAGGGAAAGACCTTTGAGCCAGGCTCAATTTGTAGAGGCTGTTGAATGAAAATGAGAGAGAGAGAATGCACACTTTATTGCACTATTAAAGCAAAATTCTGACAATAACTTCTAAAAATGATTCCACTCTTATACACTGAGAATATGACAGACCTTCCAAAAGTATAATTTCTTACATGAACGTCCAGGTATATAAGGAAAAATAACTATTTCATACCAATATCTTCAGCCGCCTTTATTGTTGGTTCACCACATAGGTTTTTATCAGAATCGCAGAACATTAATTTTTTAAATTAGCTACCATTACAACGAGCTTGAGAAGAACTTTCTTTTTAATAATTCGACCCAGATGCATTCTAGATACTCCAGTGTTACGAATCGATGGCTTCATGAGGAGCCGCTGTTGACTCATGCTATCACTGGACACACTGACAGGAAATGTTTTCTTACACCTGTTTTCCTCCTGCTTTTCCTTGGTAGGACTTAGTTCCTTGGCATAGTCCAGTATCAGTGGCAGTCATAGAGAAGTGTTACAAAAACCCAGCTTATTCCAACTTGTGAATTATTTGGCACCCAGGAACCAGGTCTTACAATCTTCAACCCACTTTTTCCTAACATGACCCCTTTTCTGAAATGTTTATTTATATATGATGTAGGCCTGGGGAAAGGACATGGACTTTCAAAGAAAATATTCTCCAATAGATCTCTCAACTCCAGAGAACCTTCTGACTAAATCTGAAAGAATTCCACTGTGCTCTGATAACATCCTTTAATAATGAAGGAAAAGATATTTTTCCCCCAGGAGGATTTTGTAGTGAAAGAGATGGCATAATTTTTTTTTTAAATGTTGTTTATAATCTAATTTGTTTTTCCATTGGTGGGGTGTGTCTTAAATCCTAAATGGTACATCCTTTTCAAAATACTTCTAGTAATAAAATGTTTCTGAAGTTATGTTGTAAATATGATTGGACTATGTTTAATAATGTTAAGTTGATCCCACTTCCCCTGAAATTATATACATAAATGCTGAAAGTATAAATTTCCATATACAACTTCATGGAACATTTTTCTTCCAAGTGTGCATTTGCTAGAATTTGCATTGAAAGGTTTTGGAAGGAGCCTGTTGGTATGAATCCTGTGTGAGCAACACTCAGATTTGTTGCATACTGAACAGCATGCTAAATCTCACTTCACAATCTTAGATTTCTCATCTACCATCTTGAGCTGAATTTAAAATATAACTGCAGTTTATTATGTCACCTGTTCGTCAAACACTGATGCAAAGCTTAGTTTTCAGTGTGAAGAACCCATGACTAGAGAAGGGAAGAAGAAAGGGTCAAGCAGACCTCATTAAAGAGTGTATGGGCAAGAAAACACATCAGATGTCTTGATAGGTTTTTTAAAGTCCTGTTAGACTTGTCATGATTTCCAAAACACTAAATGCCATCTAGTATTTTGGACCCTCCAAAATTACAGTAGAATATTATTATGGGTCATCTTAATTGGAAATATACAGGAAAATCCTGATGATTAATGTAGACTAGTGATAGCTCTCACACATTTATATAACCTATGTTGAAAAGAAAGAAGAAAGGCAGGAAGGAAAGAAGGAAAAAGAGCGGAGAGAGAGGAACAAGAAAACACGTGGATTTGTGGAAATGAAAATTTTTAAATTACTAATTTGCAAGAATGGGTAAGAAAAATACCGAGTATGAACATAAATGCTTTCAATTCCGTTTGCCTCTTAATCCTTCTCAGTCCGTGGCCAGTTTTGAAACTTGGTGTAACTTCCTTCCTTTATTCCTCCCTCCCTTGCTCCCTCCATCCCTTCTTGCCAGCCTCCTTCCCTTCCTCTCTCCTTGAGTTTCCTTCTTCTTTCTTGTTCCCTCCCTCCCTCTCTCTTTTTTTCCCTTAGTTTCCCCGGAAGCACGTATACCAGCCATTTGAATGCTTTCTGCTCATAGATACTGCCAAGCCCCCTCACCCAGACTGCTGACTAGATTTGGTAGAATGGAATGAGAAACATAGACTTTGTGTCTGAGGCGGCCACCTCTGATGCTGCAGACTTTTGCCGTGATTATGCACTCCAGCCGAGGGACGCTAGAGAGGTTGAAATTTCAACTGTGGGATTTGCCATTTTGGAATTTGCAGAAATGTACTGGATATGCTAACAGCAGCCTGGCTAGCCTCCACTTCACAAGGAAGTATTTAAATATACACGTGTAATATGAAGAAAATTGCATTAGATCATAAGGGATGAATTATTTTGTAAATGACTATACCATCAAATACCATACCTGATATCAATCATCTTCATCAGACAGTATCTGTGTATGTAAGTAGATAAACAAAAAAGCAGGAGTTTATTTCTCTCTAATGTATCCTTGACTCTCTAGCGGTGACCTCTGAAATGTCTCTTCTGATCCAGACTTGTTTGAATCATGTGCAACATTTTAGATTTGTCTTTTCTCTGCAAGTTTTTTTTGGTTAAGTACCATAACATAGTGAACCAAATAGTTTTGCTTGCTTTCTATTGATGACACATGATTTTGGCTTTTATCTTCAGTGGAAAATCAATGTGTCACATGGCGTTCACTAAGAAAAAGGTATGGGGCCTCTTTGTAATTCTTTGTCAGATGATTGCTTTATCTTGATTTATGCCTTCAAACTTTTTCCCATTCAGCAGAAAATATTGTGTCGCTATCTGTGAGAGCAAAGCGATCTATACCAATTTATGCTCTAAGTGTAGCCTCCTTCCAGAACTGCTTGTGGAACATATCAACTCACTATAGATTAGGGACATAATGGATTCTTCTTTCTTAAAAGTGGCAGATTGACAATTTTAGTTCATATACAAGCTTTTATATTGACATTAAAACAATATTTCTATGTAAAGTAAAATATTGTAGTTGATTATTATTCGAGGGCCTCCCAGAATTTCAAGGTCTGAAAATAAATTCAATGTTCCTGGTGGTAACAAAATTGCCCCTACTTCCTTGTATCAGGACTGCCATTTGGAACTGCTGGGGAAGCTCTTTTCAGAAATTATTTTCAAAACAGCATTGTTGCCTTTTGCCAAACTGAAATCTGGTTGTAAACTTTTGAAAACTAGTTCCTTGGAATGGAATTCAAGTTGTCTTCTAAGCAAATTTTTTTAACTCAAACATACATTCTATCTTGCTTTATTATGTCACTATTTGTGTAGGAAACATATTTCTATTTTTACCATTTTCAATTTATTTACATTTACATTTACATTTGTGTGTGTATATATATACACACATACATACACTTTAAGTTCTGGGATACATATGCAGAACTTGCAGTTTTGTGAAATAGGTATACATGTGCTGTCGTGGTTTGCTGCACCCATCAACCCGTCATCTACATTAAGTATTCCTCCTAATGCTATCCCTCCTCTTTCCTTCCTACCCACTGACAGGCCCCAGTGTGTGATGTTCCCCTCCCTGTGTCTATGTGTTCTCATTGTTCAACTCCCACTTATGAGTGAGAACATGTGGTGTTTGGTTTTCTGTTCTTGTGATAGTTTGCTGAGAATGATGGTTTCCAGCTTCATCCATGTCTCTGCAAAAGACATTAATCCATCCTTTTTTATAGCTGCATAGTATTCCATGGTTTATATGTGCCACATATTCTTTATCCAGTCTATCATTGATGGGCATTTGGGTTGCTTCCTAGTCTTTGCTATTGTGAATAGTGCTGCAATAAACATATGTGTGAATGTGTCTTTATAGTAGAATGATTTATAATCCTTTGGATGTGTACCTAGTGATGAGACTGTTAGGTCAAATGGTATTTCTAGTTCTGGATCCTTGAAGAATTGCTACACTGTCTTCCACAATGGTTGAACTAATTTACACTCCCACCAACAGTGTAAAAGCATTCCTATTTCTCCACATCCTCTCTAGCACCTGTTGTTTCCTGGCTTTTTAATGATTGCCATTCTAACTGGCGCGAGATGGTATCTCATTGGACCAGGGGTGATGAGCTTTTTTTTTTTTTCTTCTTCGAGACAGCCTCACTCTGTCACCCAGGGTGTAGTGCAGTGGCACAATTTCGGCTCACTGCAACCTCCACCTAATGGGTTCAAGCAATTCTCCTGCCTTAGCCTCTTGAGTAGCTGAGATTACAGATATATACCACCACGCCTGGCTAAAGTTTTTTTGTGTGTTTTTGGTAGAGACAGAGTTTCACCATAGTGGCCAGGCAAGTCTCAAACTCCTGACCTTGTGATCCACTCGCCTTGGCCTCCCAAAGTGATGGGATTACAGGCGTGAGCCACCACGCCCAGCCTATGATGAGCTTTTTTTCATGTGTTTATTGGCCGCATAAATGTCTTCTTTTGAGAAGTGTCTGTTCATATCCTTTTCCCACTTTTTGATGGGGTTGTTTTTTTCTTGTAAATTTGTTTAAGTTCCTTGTAGATTCTGGATATTAGCCCTTTGTTAGATGGATAGATTGCAAAAATTTTCTCCCACTCTGTAGGTTGTGTGTTCACTCCGATGATAGTGTCTTTTGCTGTGCAGAAGCTATCTTTAGTTTAATTAGATCCCGTTTCTCAATTTTGGCTTTTGTTGCCACTGCTTTTGGTGTTTTAGTCATGAAGTCTTTGCCTATGCCTATGTTCTGAATGGTATTGGCTAGGTTTTCTTCTAGAGTTTTTATGGTTTTAGATCTTATGTTTAAGTCTTTAATCCATCTTGAGTTAATTATTTTATAAGGTGTAAGGAAGGGGTCCAGTTTCAGCTTTCTTCATATGGCTAGCCAGTTTTCCCATCACCATTTATTAAATAGTCAATCTTTCCCCATTGTTTGTTTTCGTCAGGTGTGTCAGAGATATGTTGTATATTTCATGGTACAATGCCTTCTGTCAATGGGGAAAAATAACAAGCATATATGGGATGAATGAAGTCTGCTATGGTTAAGGTTGAGAATATTTACTGATCCTTGAGTTCAGTCTCCAGGAATGTTGGAAATAGAGAATGGAGATAATGGAGATAAAGAAAAGTTCTGAAAATGACACTTCCCATAGTGTCAAAATTGTGATCTATTGGAGAATTCTGTGATACATCAAAATCTCTGTTTATACTGATGTTTGTTATTGTGTATGAGCATATCTTTATCAGGTGTAGGCTATTTCTGTACTTTCATGTCTTTAAATCAATGTTTCTATTCACATATGTATATGTGCAAATAGAAGCATGTTAATATTATATATATATATTTTCTGTCATTACCATGATTGCTATGATTATCATTAGCATGTATTATTAGTGTGACCGAAGTATCATCAGTATCAGTTTCTTTCTAACTGCAGTGCTCCTGTAATGCTTCATTTCTACAGAGCCAACCTACACCCACCGTTTCCCTGACTATAACTTTACCTAAAGTATAAGCCCTTATAAAGCCATGAAAGCCTACCAAGAATTGTCAAAGAAGCTAGGCAGCAGCCAGGCTCTGCCTTAGGAAAAGACTTTACTTTTTATTATCATGTGCAGTACTTAATTACTTGTTTTGACCTCTAAGATTTTGCTCTCCTATATTTCTATCCCCTGGCTTTCTGATATTTCATGTGATTATATTTGAAATTTTAACCTTGCTTTTCTTTTTGGAATCTCTGATATCTCTGCTGCCACAGGTAATGACAGGTTCCTCTCTAACTGTTGGTGTTATCCCTGGTCAGATTATTACTGATGACAGAAGTAGATGTTTTACGTGGATTCTCTCGATATCAGAAACAAATACAGATATCACAACTCAAAAATGACAGACTGATAACCATTATGAACTTAGATGCAACATTCTTAATACAATATTAGCAAATTGAGTCTAGGAATAGTTAAAAATGATAATGTGTTTTAACGAAGTGGGGTTTATCTCAAGTTGGTTTCAACAACTGAAAATCTACCGTGCTGACAGAAAAAAGAAAAATCACGTGACACTCTCAATAGATGCAAAAAAGGAATTTACAAAATGTAACACATTTTTTAAATTAAAAACTCCCAGCAAACTGAGGATAGAAAAGTACATTTTCAAACTGATTATGTGTTTACAAAAAATCTATAGCAAACATCTTACTTAAAATGGTGAAAGCCTTAATACTTTCTACATAAGATTATGAAAAATGCAATGATGTCCTCTCTCCCTAGTTCTTTAAAGTATTGCATTCAATATTAAATAAGTGGAAATATATACCAAGTTCATTGATAAATATTTAATACTTATGAGATGATAATTCTCCTGAAATTGATCTCTAGATTCAGTGGAATTCCCATGAAACCTTATAGGTCCTTTTGGATAAATTACAAAACTGATTCTAAAACAGGGAGAAAGAAAGAAGGGAAGGAAGGAGGAATGGACAGAAAGAAGAAAGAAATAAAGAGAAAAGAAAAGAAAATAAGAAATAAGTGACACCCAAGTTGGGAAGAAAGAAAAATACTATTCTCACGTGATGTAAACATATACATAGAAAATCCTTAGGCATCTGCAGAAGTGTGCTAGAGGTATGAAGTGAATTTAACAAAGTTGTAGGATGAAAGATCAATAAATAAAATCAATTGTGTTTCTATACACAATCAACACCAATTAGAAAATAAAATTATGTAAGCAATTTAACTTATAATAGCCTCAAAAATAATAAAATAATTCAGAATAAATTTAATAAAAGGTATGCTGATCCAAAATTTCTAAATCACTAATACGAGAGATTGAATAGGTAGAAATATGTATCAAGTTCATTGGTAAATATACATGTCATACTTATTAGATGATAATTCTTCTGAAACTGATCTCCAGATTTGGCACAATCCCAATCAAACCTATAGGCCTTTTTGGAGAAACTACAAAGCTGATTCTAATTTTTTTTTTTTTTAATGCGGAAGTCCTAGAATAGCCAGAGCATGTTTTAGAAAGAAGAATAAAGTTGGAAAACTTTCCAAATTTCAAGACATGTTGTAAAGCTACACTAACCAGTACAGTAAACTTACTGGCATGAAGAAGACATATATATCAGTGAAACAGAATAAATAATTTAGAAATATATCCAGCCTTACATGGCCAAAGTTGCCAAAATAATTCAATAAGGAAATCAATGTCTTTATAAAGATGGTACTATTAAAATTGGATATTAAATGGAGAATATGAACTTCAGAATTACCTCACACCATATCCTCAAATTAACTCAACATGTATTTTATACATAATGTAAATATAAAAAGTATAAAGCTTACTGAATAGGAAAAATTTTTAATAATCTTACTATAGCTAAAAATTTTTTAGATAAGAAAAGGATGGATGAAAATGGAAAAAAATAGTAAGTTGGACTTCATGAAATTAAAACTTTTGCAATTTAAAACATAGCATCAAAAAATGAAAAGGCAAACCACAGATTGGGACAGAATAATTTTAAATATGTCTGATAAAGAACTTTCATCTAGAATGTACACATAACTAAAAAACTAAATAACAAAACACAAATAACTCATTTAACATAATATTTTGACCTAAATGGGCCAAATATTTGTACAGATATTTTAATTTAAAAAGAGATGATGTCCAATACACAAATGAAAAGATACTTAACATTACCCGTCATCAGGGAAATGCAAGTTAAAACCACATTGAGGTACCACTGTACACCCACTGGAGTGGCTGACACGAGCAGAACTGACCATACCACATGATGTGAAGAATTGCTATTCACACCTGGCTAGTGGGACTTCAAAATGGTACAGACATTCTGGAAAGCAGTTTGGCAGTTTCTTTTAATGTTAAACTTAGTACTGATCATATAGCCAAATAATTCCACTGCCACTCAAAATAAATAAAAACATATCCGTACCAAGCCTCATCCTTGAAGTTCATAGCAGATGTGTCCATCAACTTGTAAATGGATAAACCAGTTGTAGATGGAGTACCACTCAACAATAAAAAGGAGCAAACTGATACAACAGCAATATAAATGAATACCAAAAGCATTATGCTCAGTGAAAGAAGCTAGACATGAAAGACACCAATGTATCATTCCACTAATAGGATACTCTAGAAAATGCAAACTGTAGAAACAGAAGCAGATTAGTGGTTGCCTGTGTTCAGGAATGGAGAAAAGATCAAATGCAAAACAGCAAAAGAAAACATTTTGTGATGATGCAGATTTTCTGTATCTTGATCATGATTGTGGTCAAATGATGATATTCATCTGCCGTAACCCATTAAATTGCACATTGAAAAGGGTGAATTTTACTGTGTGTACATTATACTTCAATGGAGCTGTAAATATGTTTGGAGCTTATCTGTGAACATTAGTTGCAGAGCAGGAGTTATTTTTCTAGAGTGGAAATCTGCTGAGTGCCAACTTGAGAAGGGTTGAAAAAAATTAGAACCTTCTTCCAGCACATTTCAGTTAGAACACTCTTAGGATGTCGTTACAGCTGTGCTCTATATTGGAGTCTCTGATGAAATCACATGTCTAACAATCTCAGCATGCCTTTAATCAACAGAATACACACGTGTTTTCTTTTTTTTACTATAAAGGATATACCAAACAACTTTTTCAAGACTTTACTTCAAAAAGGCACGTAGTTTTGCAATATTTTTGGTAAGTCTTTAATTATTTCAAAATGAAAAATTGAAAATAAAATGCAGTTATTTACTCAGGCCCCCCCAAAAAAGGCCTGTACGGGGAATGCATGTGCTGTGTGTGTGTGTGTGTGTGTGTGTGTGTGTGTGTGTGTGTGTGTTTTGAAGAATTGAAAAAATTTTAGTGGGGTTTTGTAGCATCACTTGGATAGCATCCTGTAGTTTTGTATTGTGTTCGAAATAAAAATAAAGTGAATACACTGATAAAAGAATTTGAAAAGAATTTGCATTATTGCCTAAATTATGTGTGGTTTCCACAGTGGCATGAATCGAGCATCTTTAACCTACATAACAATATATCAGAATGTATTAGGTAAAAAATAAGTAAACTAGTATAACAAAGTTAAATATTTCTAAAGGAAAATTATAGCTTTATTTTTTTCCTGAAATGTTTTGAGGAGATATTTACACCAAAAGATATTATCATTGATCAATGAAACTTTTTCAGAATTTGCTTGTGTCCCACCAATATTTGATTACATAGTGCTTCTGTGAGTTCCATTTCATTAATTTAGCATTGACAGGAGAGAAGGCAATGGCTCTGCAGCCTCTCTTGGTGTGGCATGATCCTGGTTCCGCTGGCTGATCTCTATTAGAACCATGGCCTTAATCATGCCTTTCATGCTTCCAACTTGATTTGCATTTGTTGTGTAATCCAAATTTATTCTCTCGTTTAGTCGCTTCCACCCATAGAAAAGCAGGTCTTTTTCATTTCTCCTTCACCATTGCCCCCATTTTTTCTTTTTGTCCTCCCATGATGAAAAACAAGAGAGAAAACAAACTATAACAACAACAGACACCTTTTGTCTGTGGTCACCAATGCATTGTAGCACTAAACTTTGTTCAAAATCTCTAGATCTGACCTCTATATCTGCTGTTCCCAGAGTTTTTCAATGTATTCTCTAGACTGCTGTGACCCACTGACAGAAAGTCTAGCTATATTTAATTGAAAGTTATTACTGTCTGATATGGTTTGGCTGTGTCCGCACCGAAATCTCATCTTGCACTGTAGCTCCCATAATTCACATGTTGTGGGAGGGACCCACTGAGAGGTAAGTGGATCATGGGGACAGTTTTCCCCACACTGTTCTAGTGGCAGTGAATAAGTCTCATGAGATCTGATGGTTTTATAAGGGGAAACCCCTTTCGCCTTTCACTTGGTTCTCATTTGCTAAATCATGCCTCTCAGCTGATTCTCTCTAGAATTTATTCTCAGGAGATCTAATTAATAACTTGTCAAGCTGATGTCCATCCTTGGGGACAACTCGTATCTGAAGAATGGCCAGTGAAAGGTATTAAAACTCCATACTCCTGCCTCAATTTAGGGCAACTCTGAAGGGTCACCCCAGCTTCTCAGCTCCCCCTTGAGATTAGCTGAGGTATTTGTTGTGACTGCCTCACATCTCAACTCCCTTTATCCAATTCAGCTTTTTCGCCACAGTTGTTGGTTCCTAGGATTTTACCCAGTTAAATGTTCTCTACACAAATCTCTATCTCAAATCTGCTTTACAGGGAATGTGGCCTCAGACAGGTTTTCATTAGGTTCTGGACATAACTCTCATTAGTCATTGATAGGATTCGGCTGTGTCTCCGGCCGAATCTCACCTTGATTGTAATTATCCCCGCATGTCAAGGATGGAGTCAGGTGGAGATAATTGAATCATAGCGGCGGGTTCCCCCTACTGTTCTCCTGGTAGCGAATAAGTCTCACGAGATCTGATGCTTTTAAAATGGGAGTTTCCCTACACAAGCTTTCTTCTCTGCTACCATTTAAGATGTGCCTTTGCTTCTTTTTTGCCTTCTGCCGTGACTGTGAGGCCTCCCCAGCCATGTGGAATTGTGAGTTCATTAAACCTCTTTCCTTTATAAATTGCCCGGTCTTGGGTATGACTTTATTAGCAGCATGAGAGCAAACTAGTACAGTCTGTTCTATAAGCCCAAGTCGGATCACAGAGTCCCGCTTTCTGTTTTTTTTTTTTTCTAGCCCATATTTCTACTAAAACTTGACTCATATAGACTTAAAACAAAATAATTAAGCATGGCTAATATTTATTTAATATTTTATACGTGGCAGGTACTTTATTTTGTAACTTATCTTTTAATAATCTTTCCAAATCTCTAAAAGGAGAATTCTGCTCTTTTATAGAGAAAATAAGGATGGCTCAATCTTTTGATTTTTATTACAAGCTTTATTTTGTATAACATATAATAAACTAAAAATATTGAAAGTTTAGAAACCATCAGCACACAATCGAGGTGATGGAAATATACTTCACCTCCAGTTTCCTGATGCCTCTTTATAATACATTTCTCTGGCCCCTCATTCCTGGCCCTTAAAAACCACCAAACTGCTTTCTGTCACTGGACAGTAATTTATACAGTCAAAAAACGTATATAAATACAATTTTACACTATGCACTTTTTTGTCTGACATTTTATGTTTTTTTCTCTGCATGTTTTACCTCTAGAGTCTGCCTTGTTTCACTTAGTATAATTATTTTGAGATTCATTCATGTTATAGTATGTATCCATAATTAATTCGGATAAAGCAAGTTAATTCATTAATGTATTGATTGATATTTAGACTGTTTCTAGTTTGGGCTATTATGAATACATGTGCTATGAACATTTGTGTTGATATCATTATATGAACACCTACTTTTATCTCTCTTGGGTAAATACCCAGGAGTGCAATGGCTGAGTCTTACAGCAGAAGTATGTTTAACTTTTTAAGGGACTCTTAAACTGTTTTTCAAAGGTTACACTTTTTTTTTTATTCCCATCAGCAGTGTATGAGAGTTTCAGCTTCTCCACATCCAAGCCAGTGCTTGGCTATTATCAGTCATGCTAATCTTAGCTATTTAAAAATAGATAGTGGCGTCTCATTTTGGTTTTAATTTGCATTGCCCTAAGCATTAATTATGTTGAGCATATGTGCTTATTTACCAAACAAATGTCTACTTTGAAATGTCTGTTCCAGTCTTTCACCCAAGTTTTAAATGGGGTTGTTTGTTTTTCATTATTAAATTTTGAGCTTTTAAAATATATTTTTGATGCAAGCCTTTTATCAGATATATGAATTGCAAATATTTTCTCCCCGCCTGCAGCTTGTCTTTTCAGTCTCTTAATAGATTCTTTTGAAGAGCAGATTCTTTTTTTCAAATTTGATGAGTTCTTCTTATCAATATATTATTATATAAATCATGCTGTGGGGTCATATCAAAGAAAGCTTTGCCTGACTCAAAGTCCCAAATGTTTTCACATCTTCCCTCTCCTCTCCTTTGGGAACTGAGATTACACGTAAATTCAGTTACTTGAAATGTACTGTCTACTATTGCTCTGTTCATGTTTTTTAAAAATTTATTTTCTCTCTATATTTTATTTTGAGAGGTGTCTATCTTTTCTTCTTTAATGACTAATGTGCTATCAGCCTACCATGTAGCTGGGACTACAGCCGCATGCTACTATGTCCCGCTAATTTTTGTATTTTTAGTAGAGATGGGATTTCACCATATTGGTCAGGCTGGTCCTGAACTCCTGACTTCGTGATCCACCTGCCTCGGCCTCGCAAAATGCTGAGATTACAGGCGTGAGCCACTGCGCCCAGCCTCCTTTAGTGTATCTTGTATGTCTCTATTTTAGAACATATAGAATACTGTTTCAATAAGCATTTTAATGTTCTTAACTGATAACTCTGGCACCTTGATTTACTCTGGATCAGTTCTGACTCAGTGATTTTTCTCCTTCTTATGAGCCACGTTCTTCTGTCTTTTGTTGTTACTGTTGCGTCTCTGCTAAACTGTGTCTGGATGTCAGATATGGTGACTTTTATCTTATTGAGTGCTGGAAGTATATATAAATATTCTTGATCTTTGTATTGGTATGTATTTAAGTTTAGTTGGAAAGAGTTTGACTCTTTTTGGTCTTGCTTTAAAAATTCATTAGGTGGGATCAGACCAGTTCTCATTTTAGAGCTAATCACTCCCAACTAGTGAGGCAAGATCCTTCTGGGTATCCCTGGGAATCTTGAGGTGTTTCTGGTTTGGCTGATAAAATAAGCACTATTACTGGACCTTGGTGAGCATGTGTACTGTTACTTTTCATCTTATCTGGGTGTTGTTTCCCCAACCGTAGGTACTTTTCTCTAGGCCTGTCCTAACAATTACTTAGCTATGTACTTTAGGGGGACCCTTTGCAGAGCTCTGGAGTTCTCTTTCTGTGCAGCCCCTTCTTCTTGGAAACCTTGTCCTGAGAGCTCATGTCAACATGGTTTCTGTGGACTCTCAGCTCTGTCCCCTCAGCTCAGGGAGAACAATGGGCTCCTCTTGGGCTCTTCTCCTGGAGTAGTGGGCTGGAAAGCTTTCTCCAGGCATAAATTAGGGCAGTTGATAGGCTCACCTTGTTTGAGACTGACTTTACAGGGTCTTGCAAACTTTTGTGGCATACATTTTGGCCATTTTTTTGGTTGTTTCAGGAGGGAGAGAAAGTCTAGTTCTTGTTACTCCATCATGGTCATTGCAGAAGTCAACCTAACTGATATTTATCAATACAGTCTGTTGCTACACATTGAACTTGCTTAAGATAATTTTTAGATGGCACAGAACTTTCTGTCCATTGAATGAGACTCTCTGCTTATTTTGCAAGTGCTCATTTGTATGGAGACATTTGTATGGAGAAACTTCAAAAAGTTTGTGGAAAAATGAAGTTAAAAGATAAACATTGAAAATGTGATCTTCGGTTTTCATCCCTAAAGAACTGATGGTCCTGGGAACTTAACAATGTCAATGCAGTCTCTTATACATTATTAACTTAAGAAAAATGGGTGCCCTTTCCACATTTGTTGAGATTGGGAAACAAAAAGAAGTCAGAAGGAGCCAAATCAGAGCTGTAAGGTGGACGCCTGACAATTTCCCATTGAGACTCTCACAAAATTGCCTTTGCTCGATGACAGGAATGAGCAGAAACATTGTGGTGTTAGAGGACTGTCTGCTAAAGCTTTCCCAGGTATTTTGCCCTAAAACTTTGGCTAACTTATTCAAAACACTCTCATGATATGCAGATATTATTGTTCTTTGACCTTCCACAAAGGCAACAAGCAAAATGCCTGGAATGTCCCCAAAAAACTGTTGCCGTGACCTTTGCTCTTGAGTGATCCCCTTTTGCTTTGACTGGACCACTTCCACCTTTGGTAGCCATTGCTTTGATTGTGTTTTGCCCTCAGGATCATACTGGGAAAGCCATGTTTTATCTTCTGTTACAATTCTTCAAAGAAATCCTTCAGGATCTTGACCCTAGTTCTTTAAAATTTCCATTGAGAGCTCTCCTCTTGTCTGCAGCTGATCTGAGCACAACACTTTTGACACCCATGCAGTGGAAAGTTGGTTCAACTTTAATTTTTTAGTCAGAACTGTGCAAGCTGAACCAATTAAGATGTCTACGATGTTGGCTATTGTTTGTGCTGTTGATTATCAGTCCTCTTCAATTAGGGCACAAACAAGATTAATTTTTTTCCTTGCAAATTGATATGGTTGATCTGTCCCTGTGGACTTCATCTTCCACATCATCTCGTTTCTTCTTTAAAAAAGCTGTCCGCTTGTGAACTACTGATTTCTTTGGTGCATTGTCCCCTCAAGCTTTTTGTAAAGCATCAGTGATTTCACCGTTCTTTCACTCAAGCTTCATCATAATCTAATGTTTGTTCTTGCTTCAATTTTAGCAGAATTTACATTGCTCTGCTAGGGGCTCTTTTCAAACTAATGTCTACTCCTTCTTACTGTCTCAAACTAGATCCTGTTCAAACATGCTATAATAAATTAGTATGAGTTTATTTTGCTGCCAAAATTGAAACCTTTGCATAGTTTTTTTCATAATATACATTTTCCATGAACTTTTTAAGGCCTCTCATGTATCCACAGGTAGAGTGCCTTACCTATTCTGACTTCAGTCAATTATTCAAGACCTTTCCTTGTCAGTGATACATTAGAAAGGTAGAGTATTGAAAAATAAGAGTAGCTTCTGCTGATTAAGAAATACTATATCTTTTTCTACTTCTTTCCTTTTTTTTCTTTTTTTTTTTTTTTTCGAGACAGCATCTTTCTCTGTCACCCAGGCTGGAGTGCAGTGGTGTGATCTCAGCTCACTGCAACCTCTGCCTCCCAGGGTCAAGTGATTCTCCTGCCTCAGCCTCCCGAGTAGCTGGGACTATAGGTGCCTGCCACCACACCCAGCTAATTTTTGTATTTTTAGTGGAGACAAGGTTTCGCCATATTGGCCAGGCTGGTCTTGAACTCCTGACCTTGTGATCTGCCTGACTCGGCCTCCCAAAGCGCTGGGATTACAGTCATGAGCAACTGTACCTAGCTTTCTACTTCTTTCTTATTATTTTCCTCCTCTCTCATTCCCATATTCTCTCCTTTCTCCTACTTTCCTCCCCACTCCCTGTTTCCTTCCTTTCATCTTTCCTACTTTCAAGACTTAATATTTCTTGAACCTCAGATGTTATCATAGTATGTTATTTGTTTAATTTTCACATAACAATAATAGTTTAAATACAAATAATATTTATTTTCATCCCCATGTTATCAGTATAACAGTAAAGATGTGGAGAGGCCAGCTGGGCATGCTGGCTCAAGCCTGTAATCCCAGCACATTGGGAGGCCGAGGTGGGTGGATCACGAGGTCAGGAGATCGAGACCATCCTGGCTAACACGGTGAAACCCCATCTCTACTAAAAAAATAGAAAAAATTAGCTGGGCATGGTGGCGCATGCCTGTAGTCCCAGCTACTCGGGAGGCTGAGGCAGGAGAATAGTGTGAACCCGGGAGGCAGAACTTGCAGTGAGCCAAGATCACGCCACTGCACTCCAGCCTGGGTGACAGAGTGAGACTCTGTCTCAAAAAAAATAAATAAATAAATAAATGAAAATAAAATTAAAAAAATGATGTGGAGAGGCCAAATCAATGGCTCTTATATCCACGTTCTTTCTTCTAAATGATTTCACCTTAGTTTTGGTCTGCATCTCTAACCATAGCTAGTTGCAGTAGGACCTTCTATCTGGCCTTGCTGCTCTCATTTTTGGACCTCCTCACTGAAATCAAATTGATCTTTCTAAAATGCAAACCTGGTCTTAGTATTTTATTACTTAAAACCCATTGGTGGCTTTCCATGATTTATGGAATAAAGTCAAAATTCCTGTTTTTGCCAACGTTTCTGTGTGCCTCTCATCCCTACATTTACTGATTCCTGTGTGCCATAAATTGCCAGTTGTCCAGAGTTCATTCTCTTTTTGTACTTGGGAGGACTTCTGCATCCTGAAACTTTTCCCCTGAAACGTGCTTGGAAAATACCTACCCATTGTTTTCAGATTCAGGTTAGTTTTTTACTTCAGTTTCTTTTCCTGAAGCTTATACTGACCGCTCCATATGGCTTTGGGGATTAGCTACTCATTCCTTTGTGCCCTTTGTAGATACACATTTATCGTGGAGTCTTTTTTTTTTTTTTTTTTTTTTTTTTTGAGACAGAGTCTCACTCTGTCACCAGGCTGGAGTGCAGTGGTGTGATCTCAGCTCACTGCAACCTTTACCTTCCAGGTTCAACTGATTCTCTGGCCTCAGCCTCCCAAGTAACTACAGGCGTGCACCACCGTGCCCAGCTAATTTTTGTATTTTTAGTAGAGATGGGGTTTCACTATGTTGGCCAGGATGGTCTCGATCTCTTGACCTCGTGATCTGCCCACGTTGGCCTCCCAAAGTGCTGGGATTACAGGCATGAGCCACCGCTCCCAATCAGTCATGCAGTCTTTATACTTACTTGTTTACTTGCCTGTGAGCTCACTGAATGCAGGGACTATTTCCTTGTTGCTCTAGCACCTACACCAGTACCTGGTATCCAGAAGCTGTATGCTAAATGTTTGTTGAGTGGCTGTTTGAATGATTGTACTCCTAATTAGTAGATAGAAAGCCATGAACTTCCCAGTTCATCATTCTTTGTGCTCAATTCTGGTTTCTTTATTGTGTTCAAAAGAGTTCCTTAGTGACATAAAACTATGGAGCTAGTATGTCAGCTCATTTAAGCAATGATTGGTTTATGTATATAAGAGGCTTCAATAATTATATATTTTTATTTCAGTTTCAATAAATGATCAATTTATTAGTTTTCTCTGTTTTGGCTTACTGTTCACATTTAATATCAAATAAAAGTGTTTTACTTAAAATTATTCATGCCGATTATGACAGTTAGGTGAATATTACTTTGATTTACATTCCAGTAGTAGTTTTGGTTGAACCCTGAATATGCTAAGACGTCACTTTTCTTTTTTTCTTATGAACAGGCTACTGTGTTTACATATATTATTAAAATCTTCTTTGAAAATACGAAGAGTGTTACATTTCTTATATTTAGTTCTCTGTGCTTCAGAATTCCTGTGATACTTGCACTTAAGTCCTTCTGAGCAGTTGATGTTAATATTTATGTGGTTAATTTCATGAAACATGGTGGTTTTCATTTCTATCATTAATTTATACAGGAGATAGACTGTTTTCCAGGTGTAAGCTCAGTCATATAATTAGAAAAGTTATAAGCAGAAAGGAGTTATTTGGTCTAACCCATTTATTCTACAGATAGAGAAATTAGAGTCCAGAAACTCTGTCTTCTTTAATGTCTTACAGGTATTTAAGAAAAAAGAATAGACTTGAGGTTTCTGTGTTCTGAACCCAGTGATCTTGACACTGTAATGATCTTCATCCATATTATTCACAGAAGTAAATATAATCACATATTAAATAAGAAACAAAAATACTAAGGGGATATTATACTGAAAAATGAAATAATATTATCTTAATTATTTTGATCAGATTCAATATATAGCAGCTTGAAGGCTAATAATTCCAATGATTCTCTGAATAAACCATTTTTCTAATAAGATTACAGGTTTTAGTAATCTAATTATTTTGACCGATGCAAATGTTACCCCGCCAGTCTGAAAAATGTGTTTATTTATATGTCATAAAGAATAATTTATTCCAAAAAGGCTAATTTTCAAAATATATGTATCTTCTGAAACTGTATCTATTTTTTTCCCACGTTTTCTAAATATATTTTAGAGGGCATTTGTAGATTTTCATGGTGCTGAAAAATTAAGGTATAACGGTCTCATGAAGGAGAATAATGTCATTTAGACATTGTAATTTTGGAGGATCACAATATTTTTTGGAATGTGGTTGTTGCAGCACTGGTCACTTATACTAATTATATAATAACATACTATACTAATGCAATAATATACCATATGAAATTATTAAATGGTAAATTCGTCTTAAATCCTCTAGAATACTGCAAAGAAATAGTTTATATAAGAAAGAGTACCATAGCATACGTGAACACAATGTTTCCTATTTTTTTCTTCCTTTTTATTTTTTTGAAGACAAGTCCTCACTCTGTTGCCCAGACTGGAGTTCAGTGCCATGTTCATAGTTCACTGCAACCTCAAACTCCCAAGCTCAAGTGATCCTCTTGATTCAGCCTCTGAAGTAGCTGTGCCTACAGGTGTGCACCACCACACCGGCTAATTTTTAACATTTTTTATAGATATGTTGCCCAAGCTGGTCTCAAATTCTTGAGCTCAAGAGATCTTCTCACCTTGGCCTCCCAGAGTGTTGGGATTACAGGCATGAGCCACCCTACTCAGCCAATATTTCTTTTCTAAAAGACATTTTCTAACATACTTCTCATTTTAACTAACATAATATTCAAAGTGTAGATCTGAGAAAGAGATAGTGCCTGCAGATCTGGGATCCTACATGCTAATATTATGGGATGCATTCAGATCTGATCAGCAGATATTCCATTTATTCTAGAACACCACCAGCAGAAGAATGTAATTACGTCTATCACTAAAACTTTGTGTCAATACAGACTGCTGTATTTGTTATCATAGATGGTCCTTGGATGGCAGCCTTAAGCAGTTTTAAACCTAGACAGGTGATGTACTTTTTCTTCTTGGATAATTTTCATTGTTTTGTCTAATTTGGTTGTAACTAATGTGTTTAATATGGCTTGCTTGTTTTTTAAAAAGTTGTTCAGTATCCTTAGAACTCAGTGCTGATTTCTTTCTCTAGTAGGCCTTTTATATAGGACATCTCACTTTCTCCTGGCTCTCTACTACTAGCATGAGGTCTCTGAAAAAATCAAGACAGCCAAATAATTTGTTATAGAGTAGCCTATGTAGAGGGACAGGGGAGGAGTCATATTCCAAGAGGGAAAGACCTTTGAGCCAGGCTCAATTTGTAGAGGCTGTTGAATGAAAATGAGAGAGAGAGAATGCACACTTTATTGCACTATTAAAGCAAAATTCTGACAATAACTTCTAAAAATGATTCCACTCTTATACACTGAGAATATGACAGACCTTCCAAAAGTATAATTTCTTACATGAACGTCCAGGTATATAAGGAAAAATAACTATTTCATACCAATATCTTCAGCCGCCTTTATTGTTGGTTCACCACATAGGTTTTTATCAGAATCGCAGAACATTAATTTTTTAAATTAGCTACCATTACAACGAGCTTGAGAAGAACTTTCTTTTTAATAATTCGACCCAGATGCATTCTAGATACTCCAGTGTTACGAATCGATGGCTTCATGAGGAGCCGCTGTTGACTCATGCTATCACTGGACACACTGACAGGAAATGTTTTCTTACACCTGTTTTCCTCCTGCTTTTCCTTGGTAGGACTTAGTTCCTTGGCATAGTCCAGTATCAGTGGCAGTCATAGAGAAGTGTTACAAAAACCCAGCTTATTCCAACTTGTGAATTATTTGGCACCCAGGAACCAGGTCTTACAATCTTCAACCCACTTTTTCCTAACATGACCCCTTTTCTGAAATGTTTATTTATATATGATGTAGGCCTGGGGAAAGGACATGGACTTTCAAAGAAAATATTCTCCAATAGATCTCTCAACTCCAGAGAACCTTCTGACTAAATCTGAAAGAATTCCACTGTGCTCTGATAACATCCTTTAATAATGAAGGAAAAGATATTTTTCCCCCAGGAGGATTTTGTAGTGAAAGAGATGGCATAATTTTTTTTTTAAATGTTGTTTATAATCTAATTTGTTTTTCCATTGGTGGGGTGTGTCTTAAATCCTAAATGGTACATCCTTTTCAAAATACTTCTAGTAATAAAATGTTTCTGAAGTTATGTTGTAAATATGATTGGACTATGTTTAATAATGTTAAGTTGATCCCACTTCCCCTGAAATTATATACATAAATGCTGAAAGTATAAATTTCCATATACAACTTCATGGAACATTTTTCTTCCAAGTGTGCATTTGCTAGAATTTGCATTGAAAGGTTTTGGAAGGAGCCTGTTGGTATGAATCCTGTGTGAGCAACACTCAGATTTGTTGCATACTGAACAGCATGCTAAATCTCACTTCACAATCTTAGATTTCTCATCTACCATCTTGAGCTGAATTTAAAATATAACTGCAGTTTATTATGTCACCTGTTCGTCAAACACTGATGCAAAGCTTAGTTTTCAGTGTGAAGAACCCATGACTAGAGAAGGGAAGAAGAAAGGGTCAAGCAGACCTCATTAAAGAGTGTATGGGCAAGAAAACACATCAGATGTCTTGATAGGTTTTTTAAAGTCCTGTTAGACTTGTCATGATTTCCAAAACACTAAATGCCATCTAGTATTTTGGACCCTCCAAAATTACAGTAGAATATTATTATGGGTCATCTTAATTGGAAATATACAGGAAAATCCTGATGATTAATGTAGACTAGTGATAGCTCTCACACATTTATATAACCTATGTTGAAAAGAAAGAAGAAAGGCAGGAAGGAAAGAAGGAAAAAGAGCGGAGAGAGAGGAACAAGAAAACACGTGGATTTGTGGAAATGAAAATTTTTAAATTACTAATTTGCAAGAATGGGTAAGAAAAATACCGAGTATGAACATAAATGCTTTCAATTCCGTTTGCCTCTTAATCCTTCTCAGTCCGTGGCCAGTTTTGAAACTTGGTGTAACTTCCTTCCTTTATTCCTCCCTCCCTTGCTCCCTCCATCCCTTCTTGCCAGCCTCCTTCCCTTCCTCTCTCCTTGAGTTTCCTTCTTCTTTCTTGTTCCCTCCCTCCCTCTCTCTTTTTTTCCCTTAGTTTCCCCGGAAGCACGTATACCAGCCATTTGAATGCTTTCTGCTCATAGATACTGCCAAGCCCCCTCACCCAGACTGCTGACTAGATTTGGTAGAATGGAATGAGAAACATAGACTTTGTGTCTGAGGCGGCCACCTCTGATGCTGCAGACTTTTGCCGTGATTATGCACTCCAGCCGAGGGACGCTAGAGAGGTTGAAATTTCAACTGTGGGATTTGCCATTTTGGAATTTGCAGAAATGTACTGGATATGCTAACAGCAGCCTGGCTAGCCTCCACTTCACAAGGAAGTATTTAAATATACACGTGTAATATGAAGAAAATTGCATTAGATCATAAGGGATGAATTATTTTGTAAATGACTATACCATCAAATACCATACCTGATATCAATCATCTTCATCAGACAGTATCTGTGTATGTAAGTAGATAAACAAAAAAGCAGGAGTTTATTTCTCTCTAATGTATCCTTGACTCTCTAGCGGTGACCTCTGAAATGTCTCTTCTGATCCAGACTTGTTTGAATCATGTGCAACATTTTAGATTTGTCTTTTCTCTGCAAGTTTTTTTTGGTTAAGTACCATAACATAGTGAACCAAATAGTTTTGCTTGCTTTCTATTGATGACACATGATTTTGGCTTTTATCTTCAGTGGAAAATCAATGTGTCACATGGCGTTCACTAAGAAAAAGGTATGGGGCCTCTTTGTAATTCTTTGTCAGATGATTGCTTTATCTTGATTTATGCCTTCAAACTTTTTCCCATTCAGCAGAAAATATTGTGTCGCTATCTGTGAGAGCAAAGCGATCTATACCAATTTATGCTCTAAGTGTAGCCTCCTTCCAGAACTGCTTGTGGAACATATCAACTCACTATAGATTAGGGACATAATGGATTCTTCTTTCTTAAAAGTGGCAGATTGACAATTTTAGTTCATATACAAGCTTTTATATTGACATTAAAACAATATTTCTATGTAAAGTAAAATATTGTAGTTGATTATTATTCGAGGGCCTCCCAGAATTTCAAGGTCTGAAAATAAATTCAATGTTCCTGGTGGTAACAAAATTGCCCCTACTTCCTTGTATCAGGACTGCCATTTGGAACTGCTGGGGAAGCTCTTTTCAGAAATTATTTTCAAAACAGCATTGTTGCCTTTTGCCAAACTGAAATCTGGTTGTAAACTTTTGAAAACTAGTTCCTTGGAATGGAATTCAAGTTGTCTTCTAAGCAAATTTTTTTTTAACTCAAACATACATTCTATCTTGCTTTATTATGTCACTATTTGTGTAGGAAACATATTTCTATTTTTACCATTTTCAATTTATTTACATTTACATTTACATTTGTGTGTGTATATATATACACACATACATACACTTTAAGTTCTGGGATACATATGCAGAACTTGCAGTTTTGTGAAATAGGTATACATGTGCTGTCGTGGTTTGCTGCACCCATCAACCCGTCATCTACATTAAGTATTCCTCCTAATGCTATCCCTCCTCTTTCCTTCCTACCCACTGACAGGCCCCAGTGTGTGATGTTCCCCTCCCTGTGTCTATGTGTTCTCATTGTTCAACTCCCACTTATGAGTGAGAACATGTGGTGTTTGGTTTTCTGTTCTTGTGATAGTTTGCTGAGAATGATGGTTTCCAGCTTCATCCATGTCTCTGCAAAAGACATTAATCCATCCTTTTTTATAGCTGCATAGTATTCCATGGTTTATATGTGCCACATATTCTTTATCCAGTCTATCATTGATGGGCATTTGGGTTGCTTCCTAGTCTTTGCTATTGTGAATAGTGCTGCAATAAACATATGTGTGAATGTGTCTTTATAGTAGAATGATTTATAATCCTTTGGATGTGTACCTAGTGATGAGACTGTTAGGTCAAATGGTATTTCTAGTTCTGGATCCTTGAGGAATTGCTACACTGTCTTCCACAATGGTTGAACTAATTTACACTCCCACCAACAGTGTAAAAGCATTCCTATTTCTCCACATCCTCTCTAGCACCTGTTGTTTCCTGGCTTTTTAATGATTGCCATTCTAACTGGCGCGAGATGGTATCTCATTGGACCAGGGGTGATGAGCTTTTTTTTTTTTTCTTCTTCGAGACAGCCTCACTCTGTCACCCAGGGTGTAGTGCAGTGGCACAATTTCGGCTCACTGCAACCTCCACCTAATGGGTTCAAGCAATTCTCCTGCCTTAGCCTCTTGAGTAGCTGAGATTACAGATATATACCACCACGCCTGGCTAAAGTTTTTTTGTGTGTTTTTGGTAGAGACAGAGTTTCACCATAGTGGCCAGGCAAGTCTCAAACTCCTGACCTTGTGATCCACTCGCCTTGGCCTCCCAAAGTGATGGGATTACAGGCGTGAGCCACCACGCCCAGCCTATGATGAGCTTTTTTTCATGTGTTTATTGGCCGCATAAATGTCTTCTTTTGAGAAGTGTCTGTTCATATCCTTTTCCCACTTTTTGATGGGGTTGTTTTTTTCTTGTAAATTTGTTTAAGTTCCTTGTAGATTCTGGATATTAGCCCTTTGTTAGATGGATAGATTGCAAAAATTTTCTCCCACTCTGTAGGTTGTGTGTTCACTCCGATGATAGTGTCTTTTGCTGTGCAGAAGCTATCTTTAGTTTAATTAGATCCCGTTTCTCAATTTTGGCTTTTGTTGCCACTGCTTTTGGTGTTTTAGTCATGAAGTCTTTGCCTATGCCTATGTTCTGAATGGTATTGGCTAGGTTTTCTTCTAGAGTTTTTATGGTTTTAGATCTTATGTTTAAGTCTTTAATCCATCTTGAGTTAATTATTTTATAAGGTGTAAGGAAGGGGTCCAGTTTCAGCTTTCTTCATATGGCTAGCCAGTTTTCCCATCACCATTTATTAAATAGTCAATCTTTCCCCATTGTTTGTTTTCGTCAGGTGTGTCAGAGATATGTTGTATATTTCATGGTACAATGCCTTCTGTCAATGGGGAAAAATAACAAGCATATATGGGATGAATGAAGTCTGCTATGGTTAAGGTTGAGAATATTTACTGATCCTTGAGTTCAGTCTCCAGGAATGTTGGAAATAGAGAATGGAGATAATGGAGATAAAGAAAAGTTCTGAAAATGACACTTCCCATAGTGTCAAAATTGTGATCTATTGGAGAATTCTGTGATACATCAAAATCTCTGTTTATACTGATGTTTGTTATTGTGTATGAGCATATCTTTATCAGGTGTAGGCTATTTCTGTACTTTCATGTCTTTAAATCAATGTTTCTATTCACATATGTATATGTGCAAATAGAAGCATGTTAATATTATATATATATATTTTCTGTCATTACCATGATTGCTATGATTATCATTAGCATGTATTATTAGTGTGACCGAAGTATCATCAGTATCAGTTTCTTTCTAACTGCAGTGCTCCTGTAATGCTTCATTTCTACAGAGCCAACCTACACCCACCGTTTCCCTGACTATAACTTTACCTAAAGTATAAGCCCTTATAAAGCCATGAAAGCCTACCAAGAATTGTCAAAGAAGCTAGGCAGCAGCCAGGCTCTGCCTTAGGAAAAGACTTTACTTTTTATTATCATGTGCAGTACTTAATTACTTGTTTTGACCTCTAAGATTTTGCTCTCCTATATTTCTATCCCCTGGCTTTCTGATATTTCATGTGATTATATTTGAAATTTTAACCTTGCTTTTCTTTTTGGAATCTCTGATATCTCTGCTGCCACAGGTAATGACAGGTTCCTCTCTAACTGTTGGTGTTATCCCTGGTCAGATTATTACTGATGACAGAAGTAGATGTTTTACGTGGATTCTCTCGATATCAGAAACAAATACAGATATCACAACTCAAAAATGACAGACTGATAACCATTATGAACTTAGATGCAACATTCTTAATACAATATTAGCAAATTGAGTCTAGGAATAGTTAAAAATGATAATGTGTTTTAACGAAGTGGGGTTTATCTCAAGTTGGTTTCAACAACTGAAAATCTACCGTGCTGACAGAAAAAAGAAAAATCACGTGACACTCTCAATAGATGCAAAAAAGGAATTTACAAAATGTAACACATTTTTTAAATTAAAAACTCCCAGCAAACTGAGGATAGAAAAGTACATTTTCAAACTGATTATGTGTTTACAAAAAATCTATAGCAAACATCTTACTTAAAATGGTGAAAGCCTTAATACTTTCTACATAAGATTATGAAAAATGCAATGATGTCCTCTCTCCCTAGTTCTTTAAAGTATTGCATTCAATATTAAATAAGTGGAAATATATACCAAGTTCATTGATAAATATTTAATACTTATGAGATGATAATTCTCCTGAAATTGATCTCTAGATTCAGTGGAATTCCCATGAAACCTTATAGGTCCTTTTGGATAAATTACAAAACTGATTCTAAAACAGGGAGAAAGAAAGAAGGGAAGGAAGGAGGAATGGACAGAAAGAAGAAAGAAATAAAGAGAAAAGAAAAGAAAATAAGAAATAAGTGACACCCAAGTTGGGAAGAAAGAAAAATACTATTCTCACGTGATGTAAACATATACATAGAAAATCCTTAGGCATCTGCAGAAGTGTGCTAGAGGTATGAAGTGAATTTAACAAAGTTGTAGGATGAAAGATCAATAAATAAAATCAATTGTGTTTCTATACACAATCAACACCAATTAGAAAATAAAATTATGTAAGCAATTTAACTTATAATAGCCTCAAAAATAATAAAATAATTCAGAATAAATTTAATAAAAGGTATGCTGATCCAAAATTTCTAAATCACTAATACGAGAGATTGAATAGGTAGAAATATGTATCAAGTTCATTGGTAAATATACATGTCATACTTATTAGATGATAATTCTTCTGAAACTGATCTCCAGATTTGGCACAATCCCAATCAAACCTATAGGCCTTTTTGGAGAAACTACAAAGCTGATTCTAATTTTTTTTTTTTTTAATGCGGAAGTCCTAGAATAGCCAGAGCATGTTTTAGAAAGAAGAATAAAGTTGGAAAACTTTCCAAATTTCAAGACATGTTGTAAAGCTACACTAACCAGTACAGTAAACTTACTGGCATGAAGAAGACATATATATCAGTGAAACAGAATAAATAATTTAGAAATATATCCAGCCTTACATGGCCAAAGTTGCCAAAATAATTCAATAAGGAAATCAATGTCTTTATAAAGATGGTACTATTAAAATTGGATATTAAATGGAGAATATGAACTTCAGAATTACCTCACACCATATCCTCAAATTAACTCAACATGTATTTTATACATAATGTAAATATAAAAAGTATAAAGCTTACTGAATAGGAAAAATTTTTAATAATCTTACTATAGCTAAAAATTTTTTAGATAAGAAAAGGATGGATGAAAATGGAAAAAAATAGTAAGTTGGACTTCATGAAATTAAAACTTTTGCAATTTAAAACATAGCATCAAAAAATGAAAAGGCAAACCACAGATTGGGACAGAATAATTTTAAATATGTCTGATAAAGAACTTTCATCTAGAATGTACACATAACTAAAAAACTAAATAACAAAACACAAATAACTCATTTAACATAATATTTTGACCTAAATGGGCCAAATATTTGTACAGATATTTTAATTTAAAAAGAGATGATGTCCAATACACAAATGAAAAGATACTTAACATTACCCGTCATCAGGGAAATGCAAGTTAAAACCACATTGAGGTACCACTGTACACCCACTGGAGTGGCTGACACGAGCAGAACTGACCATACCACATGATGTGAAGAATTGCTATTCACACCTGGCTAGTGGGACTTCAAAATGGTACAGACATTCTGGAAAGCAGTTTGGCAGTTTCTTTTAATGTTAAACTTAGTACTGATCATATAGCCAAATAATTCCACTGCCACTCAAAATAAATAAAAACATATCCGTACCAAGCCTCATCCTTGAAGTTCATAGCAGATGTGTCCATCAACTTGTAAATGGATAAACCAGTTGTAGATGGAGTACCACTCAACAATAAAAAGGAGCAAACTGATACAACAGCAATATAAATGAATACCAAAAGCATTATGCTCAGTGAAAGAAGCTAGACATGAAAGACACCAATGTATCATTCCACTAATAGGATACTCTAGAAAATGCAAACTGTAGAAACAGAAGCAGATTAGTGGTTGCCTGTGTTCAGGAATGGAGAAAAGATCAAATGCAAAACAGCAAAAGAAAACATTTTGTGATGATGCAGATTTTCTGTATCTTGATCATGATTGTGGTCAAATGATGATATTCATCTGCCGTAACCCATTAAATTGCACATTGAAAAGGGTGAATTTTACTGTGTGTACATTATACTTCAATGGAGCTGTAAATATGTTTGGAGCTTATCTGTGAACATTAGTTGCAGAGCAGGAGTTATTTTTCTAGAGTGGAAATCTGCTGAGTGCCAACTTGAGAAGGGTTGAAAAAAATTAGAACCTTCTTCCAGCACATTTCAGTTAGAACACTCTTAGGATGTCGTTACAGCTGTGCTCTATATTGGAGTCTCTGATGAAATCACATGTCTAACAATCTCAGCATGCCTTTAATCAACAGAATACACACGTGTTTTCTTTTTTTTACTATAAAGGATATACCAAACAACTTTTTCAAGACTTTACTTCAAAAAGGCACGTAGTTTTGCAATATTTTTGGTAAGTCTTTAATTATTTCAAAATGAAAAATTGAAAATAAAATGCAGTTATTTACTCAGGCCCCCCCAAAACGGCCTGTACGGGGAATGCATGTGCTGTGTGTGTGTGTGTGTGTGTGTGTGTGTGTGTGTGTGTGTGTGTGTTTTGAAGAATTGAAAAAATTTTAGTGGGGTTTTGTAGCATCACTTGGATAGCATCCTGTAGTTTTGTATTGTGTTCGAAATAAAAATAAAGTGAATACACTGATAAAAGAATTTGAAAAGAATTTGCATTATTGCCTAAATTATGTGTGGTTTCCACAGTGGCATGAATCGAGCATCTTTAACCTACATAACAATATATCAGAATGTATTAGGTAAAAAATAAGTAAACTAGTATAACAAAGTTAAATATTTCTAAAGGAAAATTATAGCTTTATTTTTTTCCTGAAATGTTTTGAGGAGATATTTACACCAAAAGATATTATCATTGATCAATGAAACTTTTTCAGAATTTGCTTGTGTCCCACCAATATTTGATTACATAGTGCTTCTGTGAGTTCCATTTCATTAATTTAGCATTGACAGGAGAGAAGGCAATGGCTCTGCAGCCTCTCTTGGTGTGGCATGATCCTGGTTCCGCTGGCTGATCTCTATTAGAACCATGGCCTTAATCATGCCTTTCATGCTTCCAACTTGATTTGCATTTGTTGTGTAATCCAAATTTATTCTCTCGTTTAGTCGCTTCCACCCATAGAAAAGCAGGTCTTTTTCATTTCTCCTTCACCATTGCCCCCATTTTTTCTTTTTGTCCTCCCATGATGAAAAACAAGAGAGAAAACAAACTATAACAACAACAGACACCTTTTGTCTGTGGTCACCAATGCATTGTAGCACTAAACTTTGTTCAAAATCTCTAGATCTGACCTCTATATCTGCTGTTCCCAGAGTTTTTCAATGTATTCTCTAGACTGCTGTGACCCACTGACAGAAAGTCTAGCTATATTTAATTGAAAGTTATTACTGTCTGATATGGTTTGGCTGTGTCCGCACCGAAATCTCATCTTGCACTGTAGCTCCCATAATTCACATGTTGTGGGAGGGACCCACTGAGAGGTAAGTGGATCATGGGGACAGTTTTCCCCACACTGTTCTAGTGGCAGTGAATAAGTCTCATGAGATCTGATGGTTTTATAAGGGGAAACCCCTTTCGCCTTTCACTTGGTTCTCATTTGCTAAATCATGCCTCTCAGCTGATTCTCTCTAGAATTTATTCTCAGGAGATCTAATTAATAACTTGTCAAGCTGATGTCCATCCTTGGGGACAACTCGTATCTGAAGAATGGCCAGTGAAAGGTATTAAAACTCCATACTCCTGCCTCAATTTAGGGCAACTCTGAAGGGTCACCCCAGCTTCTCAGCTCCCCCTTGAGATTAGCTGAGGTATTTGTTGTGACTGCCTCACATCTCAACTCCCTTTATCCAATTCAGCTTTTTCGCCACAGTTGTTGGTTCCTAGGATTTTACCCAGTTAAATGTTCTCTACACAAATCTCTATCTCAAATCTGCTTTACAGGGAATGTGGCCTCAGACAGGTTTTCATTAGGTTCTGGACATAACTCTCATTAGTCATTGATAGGATTCGGCTGTGTCTCCGGCCGAATCTCACCTTGATTGTAATTATCCCCGCATGTCAAGGATGGAGTCAGGTGGAGATAATTGAATCATAGCGGCGGGTTCCCCCTACTGTTCTCCTGGTAGCGAATAAGTCTCACGAGATCTGATGCTTTTAAAATGGGAGTTTCCCTACACAAGCTTTCTTCTCTGCTACCATTTAAGATGTGCCTTTGCTTCTTTTTTGCCTTCTGCCGTGACTGTGAGGCCTCCCCAGCCATGTGGAATTGTGAGTTCATTAAACCTCTTTCCTTTATAAATTGCCCGGTCTTGGGTATGACTTTATTAGCAGCATGAGAGCAAACTAGTACAGTCTGTTCTATAAGCCCAAGTCGGATCACAGAGTCCCGCTTTCTGTTTTTTTTTTTTTCTAGCCCATATTTCTACTAAAACTTGACTCATATAGACTTAAAACAAAATAATTAAGCATGGCTAATATTTATTTAATATTTTATACGTGGCAGGTACTTTATTTTGTAACTTATCTTTTAATAATCTTTCCAAATCTCTAAAAGGAGAATTCTGCTCTTTTATAGAGAAAATAAGGATGGCTCAATCTTTTGATTTTTATTACAAGCTTTATTTTGTATAACATATAATAAACTAAAAATATTGAAAGTTTAGAAACCATCAGCACACAATCGAGGTGATGGAAATATACTTCACCTCCAGTTTCCTGATGCCTCTTTATAATACATTTCTCTGGCCCCTCATTCCTGGCCCTTAAAAACCACCAAACTGCTTTCTGTCACTGGACAGTAATTTATACAGTCAAAAAACGTATATAAATACAATTTTACACTATGCACTTTTTTGTCTGACATTTTATGTTTTTTTCTCTGCATGTTTTACCTCTAGAGTCTGCCTTGTTTCACTTAGTATAATTATTTTGAGATTCATTCATGTTATAGTATGTATCCATAATTAATTCGGATAAAGCAAGTTAATTCATTAATGTATTGATTGATATTTAGACTGTTTCTAGTTTGGGCTATTATGAATACATGTGCTATGAACATTTGTGTTGATATCATTATATGAACACCTACTTTTATCTCTCTTGGGTAAATACCCAGGAGTGCAATGGCTGAGTCTTACAGCAGAAGTATGTTTAACTTTTTAAGGGACTCTTAAACTGTTTTTCAAAGGTTACACTTTTTTTTTTATTCCCATCAGCAGTGTATGAGAGTTTCAGCTTCTCCACATCCAAGCCAGTGCTTGGCTATTATCAGTCATGCTAATCTTAGCTATTTAAAAATAGATAGTGGCGTCTCATTTTGGTTTTAATTTGCATTGCCCTAAGCATTAATTATGTTGAGCATATGTGCTTATTTACCAAACAAATGTCTACTTTGAAATGTCTGTTCCAGTCTTTCACCCAAGTTTTAAATGGGGTTGTTTGTTTTTCATTATTAAATTTTGAGCTTTTAAAATATATTTTTGATGCAAGCCTTTTATCAGATATATGAATTGCAAATATTTTCTCCCCGCCTGCAGCTTGTCTTTTCAGTCTCTTAATAGATTCTTTTGAAGAGCAGATTCTTTTTTTCAAATTTGATGAGTTCTTCTTATCAATATATTATTATATAAATCATGCTGTGGGGTCATATCAAAGAAAGCTTTGCCTGACTCAAAGTCCCAAATGTTTTCACATCTTCCCTCTCCTCTCCTTTGGGAACTGAGATTACACGTAAATTCAGTTACTTGAAATGTACTGTCTACTATTGCTCTGTTCATGTTTTTTAAAAATTTATTTTCTCTCTATATTTTATTTTGAGAGGTGTCTATCTTTTCTTCTTTAATGACTAATGTGCTATCAGCCTACCATGTAGCTGGGACTACAGCCGCATGCTACTATGCCCCGCTAATTTTTGTATTTTTAGTAGAGATGGGATTTCACCATATTGGTCAGGCTGGTCCTGAACTCCTGACTTCGTGATCCACCTGCCTCGGCCTCGCAAAATGCTGAGATTACAGGCGTGAGCCACTGCGCCCAGCCTCCTTTAGTGTATCTTGTATGTCTCTATTTTAGAACATATAGAATACTGTTTCAATAAGCATTTTAATGTTCTTAACTGATAACTCTGGCACCTTGATTTACTCTGGATCAGTTCTGACTCAGTGATTTTTCTCCTTCTTATGAGCCACGTTCTTCTGTCTTTTGTTGTTACTGTTGCGTCTCTGCTAAACTGTGTCTGGATGTCAGATATGGTGACTTTTATCTTATTGAGTGCTGGAAGTATATATAAATATTCTTGATCTTTGTATTGGTATGTATTTAAGTTTAGTTGGAAAGAGTTTGACTCTTTTTGGTCTTGCTTTAAAAATTCATTAGGTGGGATCAGACCAGTTCTCATTTTAGAGCTAATCACTCCCAACTAGTGAGGCAAGATCCTTCTGGGTATCCCTGGGAATCTTGAGGTGTTTCTGGTTTGGCTGATAAAATAAGCACTATTACTGGACCTTGGTGAGCATGTGTACTGTTACTTTTCATCTTATCTGGGTGTTGTTTCCCCAACCGTAGGTACTTTTCTCTAGGCCTGTCCTAACAATTACTTAGCTATGTACTTTAGGGGGACCCTTTGCAGAGCTCTGGAGTTCTCTTTCTGTGCAGCCCCTTCTTCTCGGAAACCTTGTCCTGAGAGCTCATGTCAACATGGTTTCTGTGGACTCTCAGCTCTGTCCCCTCAGCTCAGGGAGAACAATGGGCTCCTCTTGGGCTCTTCTCCTGGAGTAGTGGGCTGGAAAGCTTTCTCCAGGCATAAATTAGGGCAGTTGATAGGCTCACCTTGTTTGAGACTGACTTTACAGGGTCTTGCAAACTTTTGTGGCATACATTTTGGCCATTTTTTTGGTTGTTTCAGGAGGGAGAGAAAGTCTAGTTCTTGTTACTCCATCATGGTCATTGCAGAAGTCAACCTAACTGATATTTATCAATACAGTCTGTTGCTACACATTGAACTTGCTTAAGATAATTTTTAGATGGCACAGAACTTTCTGTCCATTGAATGAGACTCTCTGCTTATTTTGCAAGTGCTCATTTGTATGGAGACATTTGTATGGAGAAACTTCAAAAAGTTTGTGGAAAAATGAAGTTAAAAGATAAACATTGAAAATGTGATCTTCGGTTTTCATCCCTAAAGAACTGATGGTCCTGGGAACTTAACAATGTCAATGCAGTCTCTTATACATTATTAACTTAAGAAAAATGGGTGCCCTTTCCACATTTGTTGAGATTGGGAAACAAAAAGAAGTCAGAAGGAGCCAAATCAGAGCTGTAAGGTGGACGCCTGACAATTTCCCATTGAGACTCTCACAAAATTGCCTTTGCTCGATGACAGGAATGAGCAGAAACATTGTGGTGTTAGAGGACTGTCTGCTAAAGCTTTCCCAGGTATTTTGCCCTAAAACTTTGGCTAACTTATTCAAAACACTCTCATGATATGCAGATATTATTGTTCTTTGACCTTCCACAAAGGCAACAAGCAAAATGCCTGGAATGTCCCCAAAAAACTGTTGCCGTGACCTTTGCTCTTGAGTGATCCCCTTTTGCTTTGACTGGACCACTTCCACCTTTGGTAGCCATTGCTTTGATTGTGTTTTGCCCTCAGGATCATACTGGGAAAGCCATGTTTTATCTTCTGTTACAATTCTTCAAAGAAATCCTTCAGGATCTTGACCCTAGTTCTTTAAAATTTCCATTGAGAGCTCTCCTCTTGTCTGCAGCTGATCTGAGCACAACACTTTTGACACCCATGCAGTGGAAAGTTGGTTCAACTTTAATTTTTTAGTCAGAACTGTGCAAGCTGAACCAATTAAGATGTCTACGATGTTGGCTATTGTTTGTGCTGTTGATTATCAGTCCTCTTCAATTAGGGCACAAACAAGATTAATTTTTTTCCTTGCAAATTGATATGGATGATCTGTCCCTGTGGACTTCATCTTCCACATCATCTCGTTTCTTCTTTAAAAAAGCTGTCCGCTTGTGAACTACTGATTTCTTTGGTGCATTGTCCCCTCAAGCTTTTTGTAAAGCATCAGTGATTTCACCGTTCTTTCACTCAAGCTTCATCATAATCTAATGTTTGTTCTTGCTTCAATTTTAGCAGAATTTACATTGCTCTGCTAGGGGCTCTTTTCAAACTAATGTCTACTCCTTCTTACTGTCTCAAACTAGATCCTGTTCAAACATGCTATAATAAATTAGTATGAGTTTATTTTGCTGCCAAAATTGAAACCTTTGCATAGTTTTTTTCATAATATACATTTTCCATGAACTTTTTAAGGCCTCTCATGTATCCACAGGTAGAGTGCCTTACCTATTCTGACTTCAGTCAATTATTCAAGACCTTTCCTTGTCAGTGATACATTAGAAAGGTAGAGTATTGAAAAATAAGAGTAGCTTCTGCTGATTAAGAAATACTATATCTTTTTCTACTTCTTTCCTTTTTTTTCTTTTTTTTTTTTTTTTTTCGAGACAGCATCTTTCTCTGTCACCCAGGCTGGAGTGCAGTGGTGTGATCTCAGCTCACTGCAACCTCTGCCTCCCAGGGTCAAGTGATTCTCCTGCCTCAGCCTCCCGAGTAGCTGGGACTATAGGTGCCTGCCACCACACCCAGCTAATTTTTGTATTTTTAGTGGAGACAAGGTTTCGCCATATTGGCCAGGCTGGTCTTGAACTCCTGACCTTGTGATCTGCCTGACTCGGCCTCCCAAAGCGCTGGGATTACAGTCATGAGCAACTGTACCTAGCTTTCTACTTCTTTCTTATTATTTTCCTCCTCTCTCATTCCCATATTCTCTCCTTTCTCCTACTTTCCTCCCCACTCCCTGTTTCCTTCCTTTCATCTTTCCTACTTTCAAGACTTAATATTTCTTGAACCTCAGATGTTATCATAGTATGTTATTTGTTTAATTTTCACATAACAATAATAGTTTAAATACAAATAATATTTATTTTCATCCCCATGTTATCAGTATAACAGTAAAGATGTGGAGAGGCCAGCTGGGCATGCTGGCTCAAGCCTGTAATCCCAGCACATTGGGAGGCCGAGGTGGGTGGATCACGAGGTCAGGAGATCGAGACCATCCTGGCTAACACGGTGAAACCCCATCTCTACTAAAAAAATAGAAAAAATTAGCTGGGCATGGTGGCGCATGCCTGTAGTCCCAGCTACTCGGGAGGCTGAGGCAGGAGAATAGTGTGAACCCGGGAGGCAGAACTTGCAGTGAGCCAAGATCACGCCACTGCACTCCAGCCTGGGTGACAGAGTGAGACTCTGTCTCAAAAAAAATAAATAAATAAATAAATGAAAATAAAATTAAAAAAATGATGTGGAGAGGCCAAATCAATGGCTCTTATATCCACGTTCTTTCTTCTAAATGATTTCACCTTAGTTTTGGTCTGCATCTCTAACCATAGCTAGTTGCAGTAGGACCTTCTATCTGGCCTTGCTGCTCTCATTTTTGGACCTCCTCACTGAAATCAAATTGATCTTTCTAAAATGCAAACCTGGTCTTAGTATTTTATTACTTAAAACCCATTGGTGGCTTTCCATGATTTATGGAATAAAGTCAAAATTCCTGTTTTTGCCAACGTTTCTGTGTGCCTCTCATCCCTACATTTACTGATTCCTGTGTGCCATAAATTGCCAGTTGTCCAGAGTTCATTCTCTTTTTGTACTTGGGAGGACTTCTGCATCCTGAAACTTTTCCCCTGAAACGTGCTTGGAAAATACCTACCCATTGTTTTCAGATTCAGGTTAGTTTTTTACTTCAGTTTCTTTTCCTGAAGCTTATACTGACCGCTCCATATGGCTTTGGGGATTAGCTACTCATTCCTTTGTGCCCTTTGTAGATACACATTTATCGTGGAGTCTTTTTTTTTTTTTTTTTTTTTTTTTGAGACAGAGTCTCACTCTGTCACCAGGCTGGAGTGCAGTGGTGTGATCTCAGCTCACTGCAACCTTTACCTTCCAGGTTCAACTGATTCTCTGGCCTCAGCCTCCCAAGTAACTACAGGCGTGCACCACCGTGCCCAGCTAATTTTTGTATTTTTAGTAGAGATGGGGTTTCACTATGTTGGCCAGGATGGTCTCGATCTCTTGACCTCGTGATCTGCCCACGTTGGCCTCCCAAAGTGCTGGGATTACAGGCATGAGCCACCGCTCCCAATCAGTCATGCAGTCTTTATACTTACTTGTTTACTTGCCTGTGAGCTCACTGAATGCAGGGACTATTTCCTTGTTGCTCTAGCACCTACACCAGTACCTGGTATCCAGAAGCTGTATGCTAAATGTTTGTTGAGTGGCTGTTTGAATGATTGTACTCCTAATTAGTAGATAGAAAGCCATGAACTTCCCAGTTCATCATTCTTTGTGCTCAATTCTGGTTTCTTTATTGTGTTCAAAAGAGTTCCTTAGTGACATAAAACTATGGAGCTAGTATGTCAGCTCATTTAAGCAATGATTGGTTTATGTATATAAGAGGCTTCAATAATTATATATTTTTATTTCAGTTTCAATAAATGATCAATTTATTAGTTTTCTCTGTTTTGGCTTACTGTTCACATTTAATATCAAATAAAAGTGTTTTACTTAAAATTATTCATGCCGATTATGACAGTTAGGTGAATATTACTTTGATTTACATTCCAGTAGTAGTTTTGGTTGAACCCTGAATATGCTAAGACGTCACTTTTCTTTTTTTCTTATGAACAGGCTACTGTGTTTACATATATTATTAAAATCTTCTTTGAAAATACGAAGAGTGTTACATTTCTTATATTTAGTTCTCTGTGCTTCAGAATTCCTGTGATACTTGCACTTAAGTCCTTCTGAGCAGTTGATGTTAATATTTATGTGGTTAATTTCATGAAACATGGTGGTTTTCATTTCTATCATTAATTTATACAGGAGATAGACTGTTTTCCAGGTGTAAGCTCAGTCATATAATTAGAAAAGTTATAAGCAGAAAGGAGTTATTTGGTCTAACCCATTTATTCTACAGATAGAGAAATTAGAGTCCAGAAACTCTGTCTTCTTTAATGTCTTACAGGTATTTAAGAAAAAAGAATAGACTTGAGGTTTCTGTGTTCTGAACCCAGTGATCTTGACACTGTAATGATCTTCATCCATATTATTCACAGAAGTAAATATAATCACATATTAAATAAGAAACAAAAATACTAAGGGGATATTATACTGAAAAATGAAATAATATTATCTTAATTATTTTGATCAGATTCAATATATAGCAGCTTGAAGGCTAATAATTCCAATGATTCTCTGAATAAACCATT
Organism: Gorilla gorilla gorilla; assembly: GCF_029281585.2. Classification (NCBI taxonomy): domain Eukaryota; kingdom Metazoa; phylum Chordata; class Mammalia; order Primates; family Hominidae; genus Gorilla; species Gorilla gorilla. The sequence goes on along the minus strand of NC_073231.2, from coordinate 3,490,176 downwards.
TTTCTAATAAGATTACAGGTTTTAGTAATCTAATTATTTTGACCGATGCAAATGTTACCCCGCCAGTCTGAAAAATGTGTTTATTTATATGTCATAAAGAATAATTTATTCCAAAAAGGCTAATTTTCAAAATATATGTATCTTCTGAAACTGTATCTATTTTTTTCCCACGTTTTCTAAATATATTTTAGAGGGCATTTGTAGATTTTCATGGTGCTGAAAAATTAAGGTATAACGGTCTCATGAAGGAGAATAATGTCATTTAGACATTGTAATTTTGGAGGATCACAATATTTTTTGGAATGTGGTTGTTGCAGCACTGGTCACTTATACTAATTATATAATAACATACTATACTAATGCAATAATATACCATATGAAATTATTAAATGGTAAATTCGTCTTAAATCCTCTAGAATACTGCAAAGAAATAGTTTATATAAGAAAGAGTACCATAGCATACGTGAACACAATGTTTCCTATTTTTTTCTTCCTTTTTATTTTTTTGAAGACAAGTCCTCACTCTGTTGCCCAGACTGGAGTTCAGTGCCATGTTCATAGTTCACTGCAACCTCAAACTCCCAAGCTCAAGTGATCCTCTTGATTCAGCCTCTGAAGTAGCTGTGCCTACAGGTGTGCACCACCACACCGGCTAATTTTTAACATTTTTTATAGATATGTTGCCCAAGCTGGTCTCAAATTCTTGAGCTCAAGAGATCTTCTCACCTTGGCCTCCCAGAGTGTTGGGATTACAGGCATGAGCCACCCTACTCAGCCAATATTTCTTTTCTAAAAGACATTTTCTAACATACTTCTCATTTTAACTAACATAATATTCAAAGTGTAGATCTGAGAAAGAGATAGTGCCTGCAGATCTGGGATCCTACATGCTAATATTATGGGATGCATTCAGATCTGATCAGCAGATATTCCATTTATTCTAGAACACCACCAGCAGAAGAATGTAATTACGTCTATCACTAAAACTTTGTGTCAATACAGACTGCTGTATTTGTTATCATAGATGGTCCTTGGATGGCAGCCTTAAGCAGTTTTAAACCTAGACAGGTGATGTACTTTTTCTTCTTGGATAATTTTCATTGTTTTGTCTAATTTGGTTGTAACTAATGTGTTTAATATGGCTTGCTTGTTTTTTAAAAAGTTGTTCAGTATCCTTAGAACTCAGTGCTGATTTCTTTCTCTAGTAGGCCTTTTATATAGGACATCTCACTTTCTCCTGGCTCTCTACTACTAGCATGAGGTCTCTGAAAAAATCAAGACAGCCAAATAATTTGTTATAGAGTAGCCTATGTAGAGGGACAGGGGAGGAGTCATATTCCAAGAGGGAAAGACCTTTGAGCCAGGCTCAATTTGTAGAGGCTGTTGAATGAAAATGAGAGAGAGAGAATGCACACTTTATTGCACTATTAAAGCAAAATTCTGACAATAACTTCTAAAAATGATTCCACTCTTATACACTGAGAATATGACAGACCTTCCAAAAGTATAATTTCTTACATGAACGTCCAGGTATATAAGGAAAAATAACTATTTCATACCAATATCTTCAGCCGCCTTTATTGTTGGTTCACCACATAGGTTTTTATCAGAATCGCAGAACATTAATTTTTTAAATTAGCTACCATTACAACGAGCTTGAGAAGAACTTTCTTTTTAATAATTCGACCCAGATGCATTCTAGATACTCCAGTGTTACGAATCGATGGCTTCATGAGGAGCCGCTGTTGACTCATGCTATCACTGGACACACTGACAGGAAATGTTTTCTTACACCTGTTTTCCTCCTGCTTTTCCTTGGTAGGACTTAGTTCCTTGGCATAGTCCAGTATCAGTGGCAGTCATAGAGAAGTGTTACAAAAACCCAGCTTATTCCAACTTGTGAATTATTTGGCACCCAGGAACCAGGTCTTACAATCTTCAACCCACTTTTTCCTAACATGACCCCTTTTCTGAAATGTTTATTTATATATGATGTAGGCCTGGGGAAAGGACATGGACTTTCAAAGAAAATATTCTCCAATAGATCTCTCAACTCCAGAGAACCTTCTGACTAAATCTGAAAGAATTCCACTGTGCTCTGATAACATCCTTTAATAATGAAGGAAAAGATATTTTTCCCCCAGGAGGATTTTGTAGTGAAAGAGATGGCATAATTTTTTTTTTAAATGTTGTTTATAATCTAATTTGTTTTTCCATTGGTGGGGTGTGTCTTAAATCCTAAATGGTACATCCTTTTCAAAATACTTCTAGTAATAAAATGTTTCTGAAGTTATGTTGTAAATATGATTGGACTATGTTTAATAATGTTAAGTTGATCCCACTTCCCCTGAAATTATATACATAAATGCTGAAAGTATAAATTTCCATATACAACTTCATGGAACATTTTTCTTCCAAGTGTGCATTTGCTAGAATTTGCATTGAAAGGTTTTGGAAGGAGCCTGTTGGTATGAATCCTGTGTGAGCAACACTCAGATTTGTTGCATACTGAACAGCATGCTAAATCTCACTTCACAATCTTAGATTTCTCATCTACCATCTTGAGCTGAATTTAAAATATAACTGCAGTTTATTATGTCACCTGTTCGTCAAACACTGATGCAAAGCTTAGTTTTCAGTGTGAAGAACCCATGACTAGAGAAGGGAAGAAGAAAGGGTCAAGCAGACCTCATTAAAGAGTGTATGGGCAAGAAAACACATCAGATGTCTTGATAGGTTTTTTAAAGTCCTGTTAGACTTGTCATGATTTCCAAAACACTAAATGCCATCTAGTATTTTGGACCCTCCAAAATTACAGTAGAATATTATTATGGGTCATCTTAATTGGAAATATACAGGAAAATCCTGATGATTAATGTAGACTAGTGATAGCTCTCACACATTTATATAACCTATGTTGAAAAGAAAGAAGAAAGGCAGGAAGGAAAGAAGGAAAAAGAGCGGAGAGAGAGGAACAAGAAAACACGTGGATTTGTGGAAATGAAAATTTTTAAATTACTAATTTGCAAGAATGGGTAAGAAAAATACCGAGTATGAACATAAATGCTTTCAATTCCGTTTGCCTCTTAATCCTTCTCAGTCCGTGGCCAGTTTTGAAACTTGGTGTAACTTCCTTCCTTTATTCCTCCCTCCCTTGCTCCCTCCATCCCTTCTTGCCAGCCTCCTTCCCTTCCTCTCTCCTTGAGTTTCCTTCTTCTTTCTTGTTCCCTCCCTCCCTCTCTCTTTTTTTCCCTTAGTTTCCCCGGAAGCACGTATACCAGCCATTTGAATGCTTTCTGCTCATAGATACTGCCAAGCCCCCTCACCCAGACTGCTGACTAGATTTGGTAGAATGGAATGAGAAACATAGACTTTGTGTCTGAGGCGGCCACCTCTGATGCTGCAGACTTTTGCCGTGATTATGCACTCCAGCCGAGGGACGCTAGAGAGGTTGAAATTTCAACTGTGGGATTTGCCATTTTGGAATTTGCAGAAATGTACTGGATATGCTAACAGCAGCCTGGCTAGCCTCCACTTCACAAGGAAGTATTTAAATATACACGTGTAATATGAAGAAAATTGCATTAGATCATAAGGGATGAATTATTTTGTAAATGACTATACCATCAAATACCATACCTGATATCAATCATCTTCATCAGACAGTATCTGTGTATGTAAGTAGATAAACAAAAAAGCAGGAGTTTATTTCTCTCTAATGTATCCTTGACTCTCTAGCGGTGACCTCTGAAATGTCTCTTCTGATCCAGACTTGTTTGAATCATGTGCAACATTTTAGATTTGTCTTTTCTCTGCAAGTTTTTTTTGGTTAAGTACCATAACATAGTGAACCAAATAGTTTTGCTTGCTTTCTATTGATGACACATGATTTTGGCTTTTATCTTCAGTGGAAAATCAATGTGTCACATGGCGTTCACTAAGAAAAAGGTATGGGGCCTCTTTGTAATTCTTTGTCAGATGATTGCTTTATCTTGATTTATGCCTTCAAACTTTTTCCCATTCAGCAGAAAATATTGTGTCGCTATCTGTGAGAGCAAAGCGATCTATACCAATTTATGCTCTAAGTGTAGCCTCCTTCCAGAACTGCTTGTGGAACATATCAACTCACTATAGATTAGGGACATAATGGATTCTTCTTTCTTAAAAGTGGCAGATTGACAATTTTAGTTCATATACAAGCTTTTATATTGACATTAAAACAATATTTCTATGTAAAGTAAAATATTGTAGTTGATTATTATTCGAGGGCCTCCCAGAATTTCAAGGTCTGAAAATAAATTCAATGTTCCTGGTGGTAACAAAATTGCCCCTACTTCCTTGTATCAGGACTGCCATTTGGAACTGCTGGGGAAGCTCTTTTCAGAAATTATTTTCAAAACAGCATTGTTGCCTTTTGCCAAACTGAAATCTGGTTGTAAACTTTTGAAAACTAGTTCCTTGGAATGGAATTCAAGTTGTCTTCTAAGCAAATTTTTTTTTAACTCAAACATACATTCTATCTTGCTTTATTATGTCACTATTTGTGTAGGAAACATATTTCTATTTTTACCATTTTCAATTTATTTACATTTACATTTACATTTGTGTGTGCATATATATACACACATACATACACTTTAAGTTCTGGGATACATATGCAGAACTTGCAGTTTTGTGAAATAGGTATACATGTGCTGTCGTGGTTTGCTGCACCCATCAACCCGTCATCTACATTAAGTATTCCTCCTAATGCTATCCCTCCTCTTTCCTTCCTACCCACTGACAGGCCCCAGTGTGTGATGTTCCCCTCCCTGTGTCTATGTGTTCTCATTGTTCAACTCCCACTTATGAGTGAGAACATGTGGTGTTTGGTTTTCTGTTCTTGTGATAGTTTGCTGAGAATGATGGTTTCCAGCTTCATCCATGTCTCTGCAAAAGACATTAATCCATCCTTTTTTATAGCTGCATAGTATTCCATGGTTTATATGTGCCACATATTCTTTATCCAGTCTATCATTGATGGGCATTTGGGTTGCTTCCTAGTCTTTGCTATTGTGAATAGTGCTGCAATAAACATATGTGTGAATGTGTCTTTATAGTAGAATGATTTATAATCCTTTGGATGTGTACCTAGTGATGAGACTGTTAGGTCAAATGGTATTTCTAGTTCTGGATCCTTGAGGAATTGCTACACTGTCTTCCACAATGGTTGAACTAATTTACACTCCCACCAACAGTGTAAAAGCATTCCTATTTCTCCACATCCTCTCTAGCACCTGTTGTTTCCTGGCTTTTTAATGATTGCCATTCTAACTGGCGCGAGATGGTATCTCATTGGACCAGGGGTGATGAGCTTTTTTTTTTTTTCTTCTTCGAGACAGCCTCACTCTGTCACCCAGGGTGTAGTGCAGTGGCACAATTTCGGCTCACTGCAACCTCCACCTAATGGGTTCAAGCAATTCTCCTGCCTTAGCCTCTTGAGTAGCTGAGATTACAGATATATACCACCACGCCTGGCTAAAGTTTTTTTGTGTGTTTTTGGTAGAGACAGAGTTTCACCATAGTGGCCAGGCAAGTCTCAAACTCCTGACCTTGTGATCCACTCGCCTTGGCCTCCCAAAGTGATGGGATTACAGGCGTGAGCCACCACGCCCAGCCTATGATGAGCTTTTTTTCATGTGTTTATTGGCCGCATAAATGTCTTCTTTTGAGAAGTGTCTGTTCATATCCTTTTCCCACTTTTTGATGGGGTTGTTTTTTTCTTGTAAATTTGTTTAAGTTCCTTGTAGATTCTGGATATTAGCCCTTTGTTAGATGGATAGATTGCAAAAATTTTCTCCCACTCTGTAGGTTGTGTGTTCACTCCGATGATAGTGTCTTTTGCTGTGCAGAAGCTATCTTTAGTTTAATTAGATCCCGTTTCTCAATTTTGGCTTTTGTTGCCACTGCTTTTGGTGTTTTAGTCATGAAGTCTTTGCCTATGCCTATGTTCTGAATGGTATTGGCTAGGTTTTCTTCTAGAGTTTTTATGGTTTTAGATCTTATGTTTAAGTCTTTAATCCATCTTGAGTTAATTATTTTATAAGGTGTAAGGAAGGGGTCCAGTTTCAGCTTTCTTCATATGGCTAGCCAGTTTTCCCATCACCATTTATTAAATAGTCAATCTTTCCCCATTGTTTGTTTTCGTCAGGTGTGTCAGAGATATGTTGTATATTTCATGGTACAATGCCTTCTGTCAATGGGGAAAAATAACAAGCATATATGGGATGAATGAAGTCTGCTATGGTTAAGGTTGAGAATATTTACTGATCCTTGAGTTCAGTCTCCAGGAATGTTGGAAATAGAGAATGGAGATAATGGAGATAAAGAAAAGTTCTGAAAATGACACTTCCCATAGTGTCAAAATTGTGATCTATTGGAGAATTCTGTGATACATCAAAATCTCTGTTTATACTGATGTTTGTTATTGTGTATGAGCATATCTTTATCAGGTGTAGGCTATTTCTGTACTTTCATGTCTTTAAATCAATGTTTCTATTCACATATGTATATGTGCAAATAGAAGCATGTTAATATTATATATATATATTTTCTGTCATTACCATGATTGCTATGATTATCATTAGCATGTATTATTAGTGTGACCGAAGTATCATCAGTATCAGTTTCTTTCTAACTGCAGTGCTCCTGTAATGCTTCATTTCTACAGAGCCAACCTACACCCACCGTTTCCCTGACTATAACTTTACCTAAAGTATAAGCCCTTATAAAGCCATGAAAGCCTACCAAGAATTGTCAAAGAAGCTAGGCAGCAGCCAGGCTCTGCCTTAGGAAAAGACTTTACTTTTTATTATCATGTGCAGTACTTAATTACTTGTTTTGACCTCTAAGATTTTGCTCTCCTATATTTCTATCCCCTGGCTTTCTGATATTTCATGTGATTATATTTGAAATTTTAACCTTGCTTTTCTTTTTGGAATCTCTGATATCTCTGCTGCCACAGGTAATGACAGGTTCCTCTCTAACTGTTGGTGTTATCCCTGGTCAGATTATTACTGATGACAGAAGTAGATGTTTTACGTGGATTCTCTCGATATCAGAAACAAATACAGATATCACAACTCAAAAATGACAGACTGATAACCATTATGAACTTAGATGCAACATTCTTAATACAATATTAGCAAATTGAGTCTAGGAATAGTTAAAAATGATAATGTGTTTTAACGAAGTGGGGTTTATCTCAAGTTGGTTTCAACAACTGAAAATCTACCGTGCTGACAGAAAAAAGAAAAATCACGTGACACTCTCAATAGATGCAAAAAAGGAATTTACAAAATGTAACACATTTTTTAAATTAAAAACTCCCAGCAAACTGAGGATAGAAAAGTACATTTTCAAACTGATTATGTGTTTACAAAAAATCTATAGCAAACATCTTACTTAAAATGGTGAAAGCCTTAATACTTTCTACATAAGATTATGAAAAATGCAATGATGTCCTCTCTCCCTAGTTCTTTAAAGTATTGCATTCAATATTAAATAAGTGGAAATATATACCAAGTTCATTGATAAATATTTAATACTTATGAGATGATAATTCTCCTGAAATTGATCTCTAGATTCAGTGGAATTCCCATGAAACCTTATAGGTCCTTTTGGATAAATTACAAAACTGATTCTAAAACAGGGAGAAAGAAAGAAGGGAAGGAAGGAGGAATGGACAGAAAGAAGAAAGAAATAAAGAGAAAAGAAAAGAAAATAAGAAATAAGTGACACCCAAGTTGGGAAGAAAGAAAAATACTATTCTCACGTGATGTAAACATATACATAGAAAATCCTTAGGCATCTGCAGAAGTGTGCTAGAGGTATGAAGTGAATTTAACAAAGTTGTAGGATGAAAGATCAATAAATAAAATCAATTGTGTTTCTATACACAATCAACACCAATTAGAAAATAAAATTATGTAAGCAATTTAACTTATAATAGCCTCAAAAATAATAAAATAATTCAGAATAAATTTAATAAAAGGTATGCTGATCCAAAATTTCTAAATCACTAATACGAGAGATTGAATAGGTAGAAATATGTATCAAGTTCATTGGTAAATATACATGTCATACTTATTAGATGATAATTCTTCTGAAACTGATCTCCAGATTTGGCACAATCCCAATCAAACCTATAGGCCTTTTTGGAGAAACTACAAAGCTGATTCTAATTTTTTTTTTTTTTAATGCGGAAGTCCTAGAATAGCCAGAGCATGTTTTAGAAAGAAGAATAAAGTTGGAAAACTTTCCAAATTTCAAGACATGTTGTAAAGCTACACTAACCAGTACAGTAAACTTACTGGCATGAAGAAGACATATATATCAGTGAAACAGAATAAATAATTTAGAAATATATCCAGCCTTACATGGCCAAAGTTGCCAAAATAATTCAATAAGGAAATCAATGTCTTTATAAAGATGGTACTATTAAAATTGGATATTAAATGGAGAATATGAACTTCAGAATTACCTCACACCATATCCTCAAATTAACTCAACATGTATTTTATACATAATGTAAATATAAAAAGTATAAAGCTTACTGAATAGGAAAAATTTTTAATAATCTTACTATAGCTAAAAATTTTTTAGATAAGAAAAGGATGGATGAAAATGGAAAAAAATAGTAAGTTGGACTTCATGAAATTAAAACTTTTGCAATTTAAAACATAGCATCAAAAAATGAAAAGGCAAACCACAGATTGGGACAGAATAATTTTAAATATGTCTGATAAAGAACTTTCATCTAGAATGTACACATAACTAAAAAACTAAATAACAAAACACAAATAACTCATTTAACATAATATTTTGACCTAAATGGGCCAAATATTTGTACAGATATTTTAATTTAAAAAGAGATGATGTCCAATACACAAATGAAAAGATACTTAACATTACCCGTCATCAGGGAAATGCAAGTTAAAACCACATTGAGGTACCACTGTACACCCACTGGAGTGGCTGACACGAGCAGAACTGACCATACCACATGATGTGAAGAATTGCTATTCACACCTGGCTAGTGGGACTTCAAAATGGTACAGACATTCTGGAAAGCAGTTTGGCAGTTTCTTTTAATGTTAAACTTAGTACTGATCATATAGCCAAATAATTCCACTGCCACTCAAAATAAATAAAAACATATCCGTACCAAGCCTCATCCTTGAAGTTCATAGCAGATGTGTCCATCAACTTGTAAATGGATAAACCAGTTGTAGATGGAGTACCACTCAACAATAAAAAGGAGCAAACTGATACAACAGCAATATAAATGAATACCAAAAGCATTATGCTCAGTGAAAGAAGCTAGACATGAAAGACACCAATGTATCATTCCACTAATAGGATACTCTAGAAAATGCAAACTGTAGAAACAGAAGCAGATTAGTGGTTGCCTGTGTTCAGGAATGGAGAAAAGATCAAATGCAAAACAGCAAAAGAAAACATTTTGTGATGATGCAGATTTTCTGTATCTTGATCATGATTGTGGTCAAATGATGATATTCATCTGCCGTAACCCATTAAATTGCACATTGAAAAGGGTGAATTTTACTGTGTGTACATTATACTTCAATGGAGCTGTAAATATGTTTGGAGCTTATCTGTGAACATTAGTTGCAGAGCAGGAGTTATTTTTCTAGAGTGGAAATCTGCTGAGTGCCAACTTGAGAAGGGTTGAAAAAAATTAGAACCTTCTTCCAGCACATTTCAGTTAGAACACTCTTAGGATGTCGTTACAGCTGTGCTCTATATTGGAGTCTCTGATGAAATCACATGTCTAACAATCTCAGCATGCCTTTAATCAACAGAATACACACGTGTTTTCTTTTTTTTACTATAAAGGATATACCAAACAACTTTTTCAAGACTTTACTTCAAAAAGGCACGTAGTTTTGCAATATTTTTGGTAAGTCTTTAATTATTTCAAAATGAAAAATTGAAAATAAAATGCAGTTATTTACTCAGGCCCCCCCAAAACGGCCTGTACGGGGAATGCATGTGCTGTGTGTGTGTGTGTGTGTGTGTGTGTGTGTGTGTGTGTTTTGAAGAATTGAAAAAATTTTAGTGGGGTTTTGTAGCATCACTTGGATAGCAGCCTGTAGTTTTGTATTGTGTTCGAAATAAAAATAAAGTGAATACACTGATAAAAGAATTTGAAAAGAATTTGCATTATTGCCTAAATTATGTGTGGTTTCCACAGTGGCATGAATCGAGCATCTTTAACCTACATAACAATATATCAGAATGTATTAGGTAAAAAATAAGTAAACTAGTATAACAAAGTTAAATATTTCTAAAGGAAAATTATAGCTTTATTTTTTTCCTGAAATGTTTTGAGGAGATATTTACACCAAAAGATATTATCATTGATCAATGAAACTTTTTCAGAATTTGCTTGTGTCCCACCAATATTTGATTACATAGTGCTTCTGTGAGTTCCATTTCATTAATTTAGCATTGACAGGAGAGAAGGCAATGGCTCTGCAGCCTCTCTTGGTGTGGCATGATCCTGGTTCCGCTGGCTGATCTCTATTAGAACCATGGCCTTAATCATGCCTTTCATGCTTCCAACTTGATTTGCATTTGTTGTGTAATCCAAATTTATTCTCTCGTTTAGTCGCTTCCACCCATAGAAAAGCAGGTCTTTTTCATTTCTCCTTCACCATTGCCCCCATTTTTTCTTTTTGTCCTCCCATGATGAAAAACAAGAGAGAAAACAAACTATAACAACAACAGACACCTTTTGTCTGTGGTCACCAATGCATTGTAGCACTAAACTTTGTTCAAAATCTCTAGATCTGACCTCTATATCTGCTGTTCCCAGAGTTTTTCAATGTATTCTCTAGACTGCTGTGACCCACTGACAGAAAGTCTAGCTATATTTAATTGAAAGTTATTACTGTCTGATATGGTTTGGCTGTGTCCGCACCGAAATCTCATCTTGCACTGTAGCTCCCATAATTCACATGTTGTGGGAGGGACCCACTGAGAGGTAAGTGGATCATGGGGACAGTTTTCCCCACACTGTTCTAGTGGTAGTGAATAAGTCTCATGAGATCTGATGGTTTTATAAGGGGAAACCCCTTTCGCCTTTCACTTGGTTCTCATTTGCTAAATCATGCCTCTCAGCTGATTCTCTCTAGAATTTATTCTCAGGAGATCTAATTAATAACTTGTCAAGCTGATGTCCATCCTTGGGGACAACTCGTATCTGAAGAATGGCCAGTGAAAGGTATTAAAACTCCATACTCCTGCCTCAATTTAGGGCAACTCTGAAGGGTCACCCCAGCTTCTCAGCTCCCCCTTGAGATTAGCTGAGGTATTTGTTGTGACTGCCTCACATCTCAACTCCCTTTATCCAATTCAGCTTTTTCGCCACAGTTGTTGGTTCCTAGGATTTTACCCAGTTAAATGTTCTCTACACAAATCTCTATCTCAAATCTGCTTTACAGGGAATGTGGCCTCAGACAGGTTTTCATTAGGTTCTGGACATAACTCTCATTAGTCATTGATAGGATTCGGCTGTGTCTCCGGCCGAATCTCACCTTGATTGTAATTATCCCCGCATGTCAAGGATGGAGTCAGGTGGAGATAATTGAATCATAGCGGCGGGTTCCCCCTACTGTTCTCCTGGTAGCGAATAAGTCTCACGAGATCTGATGCTTTTAAAATGGGAGTTTCCCTACACAAGCTTTCTTCTCTGCTACCATTTAAGATGTGCCTTTGCTTCTTTTTTGCCTTCTGCCGTGACTGTGAGGCCTCCCCAGCCATGTGGAATTGTGAGTTCATTAAACCTCTTTCCTTTATAAATTGCCCGGTCTTGGGTATGACTTTATTAGCAGCATGAGAGCAAACTAGTACAGTCTGTTCTATAAGCCCAAGTCGGATCACAGAGTCCCGCTTTCTGTTTTTTTTTTTTTCTAGCCCATATTTCTACTAAAACTTGACTCATATAGACTTAAAACAAAATAATTAAGCATGGCTAATATTTATTTAATATTTTATACGTGGCAGGTACTTTATTTTGTAACTTATCTTTTAATAATCTTTCCAAATCTCTAAAAGGAGAATTCTGCTCTTTTATAGAGAAAATAAGGATGGCTCAATCTTTTGATTTTTATTACAAGCTTTATTTTGTATAACATATAATAAACTAAAAATATTGAAAGTTTAGAAACCATCAGCACACAATCGAGGTGATGGAAATATACTTCACCTCCAGTTTCCTGATGCCTCTTTATAATACATTTCTCTGGCCCCTCATTCCTGGCCCTTAAAAACCACCAAACTGCTTTCTGTCACTGGACAGTAATTTATACAGTCAAAAAACGTATATAAATACAATTTTACACTATGCACTTTTTTGTCTGACATTTTATGTTTTTTTCTCTGCATGTTTTACCTCTAGAGTCTGCCTTGTTTCACTTAGTATAATTATTTTGAGATTCATTCATGTTATAGTATGTATCCATAATTAATTCGGATAAAGCAAGTTAATTCATTAATGTATTGATTGATATTTAGACTGTTTCTAGTTTGGGCTATTATGAATACATGTGCTATGAACATTTGTGTTGATATCATTATATGAACACCTACTTTTATCTCTCTTGGGTAAATACCCAGGAGTGCAATGGCTGAGTCTTACAGCAGAAGTATGTTTAACTTTTTAAGGGACTCTTAAACTGTTTTTCAAAGGTTACACTTTTTTTTTTATTCCCATCAGCAGTGTATGAGAGTTTCAGCTTCTCCACATCCAAGCCAGTGCTTGGCTATTATCAGTCATGCTAATCTTAGCTATTTAAAAATAGATAGTGGCGTCTCATTTTGGTTTTAATTTGCATTGCCCTAAGCATTAATTATGTTGAGCATATGTGCTTATTTACCAAACAAATGTCTACTTTGAAATGTCTGTTCCAGTCTTTCACCCAAGTTTTAAATGGGGTTGTTTGTTTTTCATTATTAAATTTTGAGCTTTTAAAATATATTTTTGATGCAAGCCTTTTATCAGATATATGAATTGCAAATATTTTCTCCCCGCCTGCAGCTTGTCTTTTCAGTCTCTTAATAGATTCTTTTGAAGAGCAGATTCTTTTTTTCAAATTTGATGAGTTCTTCTTATCAATATATTATTATATAAATCATGCTGTGGGGTCATATCAAAGAAAGCTTTGCCTGACTCAAAGTCCCAAATGTTTTCACATCTTCCCTCTCCTCTCCTTTGGGAACTGAGATTACACGTAAATTCAGTTACTTGAAATGTACTGTCTACTATTGCTCTGTTCATGTTTTTTAAAAATTTATTTTCTCTCTATATTTTATTTTGAGAGGTGTCTATCTTTTCTTCTTTAATGACTAATGTGCTATCAGCCTACCATGTAGCTGGGACTACAGCCGCATGCTACTATGCCCCGCTAATTTTTGTATTTTTAGTAGAGATGGGATTTCACCATATTGGTCAGGCTGGTCCTGAACTCCTGACTTCGTGATCCACCTGCCTCGGCCTCGCAAAATGCTGAGATTACAGGCGTGAGCCACTGCGCCCAGCCTCCTTTAGTGTATCTTGTATGTCTCTATTTTAGAACATATAGAATACTGTTTCAATAAGCATTTTAATGTTCTTAACTGATAACTCTGGCACCTTGATTTACTCTGGATCAGTTCTGACTCAGTGATTTTTCTCCTTCTTATGAGCCACGTTCTTCTGTCTTTTGTTGTTACTGTTGCGTCTCTGCTAAACTGTGTCTGGATGTCAGATATGGTGACTTTTATCTTATTGAGTGCTGGAAGTATATATAAATATTCTTGATCTTTGTATTGGTATGTATTTAAGTTTAGTTGGAAAGAGTTTGACTCTTTTTGGTCTTGCTTTAAAAATTCATTAGGTGGGATCAGACCAGTTCTCATTTTAGAGCTAATCACTCCCAACTAGTGAGGCAAGATCCTTCTGGGTATCCCTGGGAATCTTGAGGTGTTTCTGGTTTGGCTGATAAAATAAGCACTATTACTGGACCTTGGTGAGCATGTGTACTGTTACTTTTCATCTTATCTGGGTGTTGTTTCCCCAACCGTAGGTACTTTTCTCTAGGCCTGTCCTAACAATTACTTAGCTATGTACTTTAGGGGGACCCTTTGCAGAGCTCTGGAGTTCTCTTTCTGTGCAGCCCCTTCTTCTTGGAAACCTTGTCCTGAGAGCTCATGTCAACATGGTTTCTGTGGACTCTCAGCTCTGTCCCCTCAGCTCAGGGAGAACAATGGGCTCCTCTTGGGCTCTTCTCCTGGAGTAGTGGGCTGGAAAGCTTTCTCCAGGCATAAATTAGGGCAGTTGATAGGCTCACCTTGTTTGAGACTGACTTTACAGGGTCTTGCAAACTTTTGTGGCATACATTTTGGCCATTTTTTTGGTTGTTTCAGGAGGGAGAGAAAGTCTAGTTCTTGTTACTCCATCATGGTCATTGCAGAAGTCAACCTAACTGATATTTATCAATACAGTCTGTTGCTACACATTGAACTTGCTTAAGATAATTTTTAGATGGCACAGAACTTTCTGTCCATTGAATGAGACTCTCTGCTTATTTTGCAAGTGCTCATTTGTATGGAGACATTTGTATGGAGAAACTTCAAAAAGTTTGTGGAAAAATGAAGTTAAAAGATAAACATTGAAAATGTGATCTTCGGTTTTCATCCCTAAAGAACTGATGGTCCTGGGAACTTAACAATGTCAATGCAGTCTCTTATACATTATTAACTTAAGAAAAATGGGTGCCCTTTCCACATTTGTTGAGATTGGGAAACAAAAAGAAGTCAGAAGGAGCCAAATCAGAGCTGTAAGGTGGACGCCTGACAATTTCCCATTGAGACTCTCACAAAATTGCCTTTGCTCGATGACAGGAATGAGCAGAAACATTGTGGTGTTAGAGGACTGTCTGCTAAAGCTTTCCCAGGTATTTTGCCCTAAAACTTTGGCTAACTTATTCAAAACACTCTCATGATATGCAGATATTATTGTTCTTTGACCTTCCACAAAGGCAACAAGCAAAATGCCTGGAATGTCCCCAAAAAACTGTTGCCGTGACCTTTGCTCTTGAGTGATCCCCTTTTGCTTTGACTGGACCACTTCCACCTTTGGTAGCCATTGCTTTGATTGTGTTTTGCCCTCAGGATCATACTGGGAAAGCCATGTTTTATCTTCTGTTACAATTCTTCAAAGAAATCCTTCAGGATCTTGACCCTAGTTCTTTAAAATTTCCATTGAGAGCTCTCCTCTTGTCTGCAGCTGATCTGAGCACAACACTTTTGACACCCATGCAGTGGAAAGTTGGTTCAACTTTAATTTTTTAGTCAGAACTGTGCAAGCTGAACCAATTAAGATGTCTACGATGTTGGCTATTGTTTGTGCTGTTGATTATCAGTCCTCTTCAATTAGGGCACAAACAAGATTAATTTTTTTCCTTGCAAATTGATATGGATGATCTGTCCCTGTGGACTTCATCTTCCACATCATCTCGTTTCTTCTTTAAAAAAGCTGTCCGCTTGTGAACTACTGATTTCTTTGGTGCATTGTCCCCTCAAGCTTTTTGTAAAGCATCAGTGATTTCACCGTTCTTTCACTCAAGCTTCATCATAATCTAATGTTTGTTCTTGCTTCAATTTTAGCAGAATTTACATTGCTCTGCTAGGGGCTCTTTTCAAACTAATGTCTACTCCTTCTTACTGTCTCAAACTAGATCCTGTTCAAACATGCTATAATAAATTAGTATGAGTTTATTTTGCTGCCAAAATTGAAACCTTTGCATAGTTTTTTTCATAATATACATTTTCCATGAACTTTTTAAGGCCTCTCATGTATCCACAGGTAGAGTGCCTTACCTATTCTGACTTCAGTCAATTATTCAAGACCTTTCCTTGTCAGTGATACATTAGAAAGGTAGAGTATTGAAAAATAAGAGTAGCTTCTGCTGATTAAGAAATACTATATCTTTTTCTACTTCTTTCCTTTTTTTTCTTTTTTTTTTTTTTTTTTCGAGACAGCATCTTTCTCTGTCACCCAGGCTGGAGTGCAGTGGTGTGATCTCAGCTCACTGCAACCTCTGCCTCCCAGGGTCAAGTGATTCTCCTGCCTCAGCCTCCCGAGTAGCTGGGACTATAGGTGCCTGCCACCACACCCAGCTAATTTTTGTATTTTTAGTGGAGACAAGGTTTCGCCATATTGGCCAGGCTGGTCTTGAACTCCTGACCTTGTGATCTGCCTGACTCGGCCTCCCAAAGCGCTGGGATTACAGTCATGAGCAACTGTACCTAGCTTTCTACTTCTTTCTTATTATTTTCCTCCTCTCTCATTCCCATATTCTCTCCTTTCTCCTACTTTCCTCCCCACTCCCTGTTTCCTTCCTTTCATCTTTCCTACTTTCAAGACTTAATATTTCTTGAACCTCAGATGTTATCATAGTATGTTATTTGTTTAATTTTCACATAACAATAATAGTTTAAATACAAATAATATTTATTTTCATCCCCATGTTATCAGTATAACAGTAAAGATGTGGAGAGGCCAGCTGGGCATGCTGGCTCAAGCCTGTAATCCCAGCACATTGGGAGGCCGAGGTGGGTGGATCACGAGGTCAGGAGATCGAGACCATCCTGGCTAACACGGTGAAACCCCATCTCTACTAAAAAAATAGAAAAAATTAGCTGGGCATGGTGGCGCATGCCTGTAGTCCCAGCTACTCGGGAGGCTGAGGCAGGAGAATAGTGTGAACCCGGGAGGCAGAACTTGCAGTGAGCCAAGATCACGCCACTGCACTCCAGCCTGGGTGACAGAGTGAGACTCTGTCTCAAAAAAAATAAATAAATAAATAAATGAAAATAAAATTAAAAAAATGATGTGGAGAGGCCAAATCAATGGCTCTTATATCCACGTTCTTTCTTCTAAATGATTTCACCTTAGTTTTGGTCTGCATCTCTAACCATAGCTAGTTGCAGTAGGACCTTCTATCTGGCCTTGCTGCTCTCATTTTTGGACCTCCTCACTGAAATCAAATTGATCTTTCTAAAATGCAAACCTGGTCTTAGTATTTTATTACTTAAAACCCATTGGTGGCTTTCCATGATTTATGGAATAAAGTCAAAATTCCTGTTTTTGCCAACGTTTCTGTGTGCCTCTCATCCCTACATTTACTGATTCCTGTGTGCCATAAATTGCCAGTTGTCCAGAGTTCATTCTCTTTTTGTACTTGGGAGGACTTCTGCATCCTGAAACTTTTCCCCTGAAACGTGCTTGGAAAATACCTACCCATTGTTTTCAGATTCAGGTTAGTTTTTTACTTCAGTTTCTTTTCCTGAAGCTTATACTGACCGCTCCATATGGCTTTGGGGATTAGCTACTCATTCCTTTGTGCCCTTTGTAGATACACATTTATCGTGGAGTCTTTTTTTTTTTTTTTTTTTTGAGACAGAGTCTCACTCTGTCACCAGGCTGGAGTGCAGTGGTGTGATCTCAGCTCACTGCAACCTTTACCTTCCAGGTTCAACTGATTCTCTGGCCTCAGCCTCCCAAGTAACTACAGGCGTGCACCACCATGCCCAGCTAATTTTTGTATTTTTAGTAGAGATGGGGTTTCACTATGTTGGCCAGGATGGTCTCGATCTCTTGACCTCGTGATCTGCCCACGTTGGCCTCCCAAAGTGCTGGGATTACAGGCATGAGCCACCGCTCCCAATCAGTCATGCAGTCTTTATACTTACTTGTTTACTTGCCTGTGAGCTCACTGAATGCAGGGACTATTTCCTTGTTGCTCTAGCACCTACACCAGTACCTGGTATCCAGAAGCTGTATGCTAAATGTTTGTTGAGTGGCTGTTTGACTGAATGATTGTACTCCTAATTAGTAGATAGAAAGCCATGAACTTCCCAGTTCATCATTCTTTGTGCTCAATTCTTGTTTCTTTATTGTGTTCAAAAGAGTTCCTTAGTGACATAAAACTATGGAGCTAGTATGTCAGCTCATTTAAGCAATGATTGGTTTATGTATATAAGAGGCTTCAATAATTATATATTTTTATTTCAGTTTCAATAAATGATCAATTTATTAGTTTTCTCTGTTTTGGCTTACTGTTCACATTTAATATCAAATAAAAGTGTTTTACTTAAAATTATTCATGCCGATTATGACAGTTAGGTGAATATTACTTTGATTTACATTCCAGTAGTAGTTTTGGTTGAACCCTGAATATGCTAAGACGTCACTTTTCTTTTTTTCTTATGAACAGGCTACTGTGTTTACATATATTATTAAAATCTTCTTTGAAAATACGAAGAGTGTTACATTTCTTATATTTAGTTCTCTGTGCTTCAGAATTCCTGTGATACTTGCACTTAAGTCCTTCTGAGCAGTTGATGTTAATATTTATGTGGTTAATTTCATGAAACATGGTGGTTTTCATTTCTATCATTAATTTATACAGGAGATAGACTGTTTTCCAGGTGTAAGCTCAGTCATATAATTAGAAAAGTTATAAGCAGAAAGGAGTTATTTGGTCTAACCCATTTATTCTACAGATAGAGAAATTAGAGTCCAGAAACTCTGTCTTCTTTAATGTCTTACAGGTATTTAAGAAAAAAGAATAGACTTGAGGTTTCTGTGTTCTGAACCCAGTGATCTTGACACTGTAATGATCTTCATCCATATTATTCACAGAAGTAAATATAATCACATATTAAATAAGAAACAAAAATACTAAGGGGATATTATACTGAAAAATGAAATAATATTATCTTAATTATTTTGATCAGATTCAATATATAGCAGCTTGAAGGCTAATAATTCCAATGATTCTCTGAATAAACCATTTTTCTAATAAGATTACAGGTTTTAGTAATCTAATTATTTTGACCGATGCAAATGTTACCCCGCCAGTCTGAAAAATGTGTTTATTTATATGTCATAAAGAATAATTTATTCCAAAAAGGCTAATTTTCAAAATATATGTATCTTCTGAAACTGTATCTATTTTTTTCCCACGTTTTCTAAATATATTTTAGAGGGCATTTGTAGATTTTCATGGTGCTGAAAAATTAAGGTATAACGGTCTCATGAAGGAGAATAATGTCATTTAGACATTGTAATTTTGGAGGATCACAATATTTTTTGGAATGTGGTTGTTGCAGCACTGGTCACTTATACTAATTATATAATAACATACTATACTAATGCAATAATATACCATATGAAATTATTAAATGGTAAATTCGTCTTAAATCCTCTAGAATACTGCAAAGAAATAGTTTATATAAGAAAGAGTACCATAGCATACGTGAACACAATGTTTCCTATTTTTTAATTCCTTTTTATTTTTTTGAAGACAAGTCCTCACTCTGTTGCCCAGACTGGAGTTCAGTGCCATGTTCATAGTTCACTGCAACCTCAAACTCCCAAGCTCAAGTGATCCTCTTGATTCAGCCTCTGAAGTAGCTGTGCCTACAGGTGTGCACCACCACACCGGCTAATTTTTAACATTTTTTATAGATATGTTGCCCAAGCTGGTCTCAAATTCTTGAGCTCAAGAGATCTTCTCACCTTGGCCTCCCAGAGTGTTGGGATTACAGGCATGAGCCACCCTACTCAGCCAATATTTCTTTTCTAAAAGACATTTTCTAACATACTTCTCATTTTAACTAACATAATATTCAAAGTGTAGATCTGAGAAAGAGATAGTGCCTGCAGATCTGGGATCCTACATGCTAATATTATGGGATGCATTCAGATCTGATCAGCAGATATTCCATTTATTCTAGAACACCACCAGCAGAAGAATGTAATTACGTCTATCACTAAAACTTTGTGTCAATACAGACTGCTGTATTTGTTATCATAGATGGTCCTTGGATGGCAGCCTTAAGCAGTTTTAAACCTAGACAGGTGATGTACTTTTTCTTCTTGGATAATTTTCATTGTTTTGTCTAATTTGGTTGTAACTAATGTGTTTAATATGGCTTGCTTGTTTTTTAAAAAGTTGTTCAGTATCCTTAGAACTCAGTGCTGATTTCTTTCTCTAGTAGGCCTTTTATATAGGACATCTCACTTTCTCCTGGCTCTCTACTACTAGCATGAGGTCTCTGAAAAAATCAAGACAGCCAAATAATTTGTTATAGAGTAGCCTATGTAGAGGGACAGGGGAGGAGTCATATTCCAAGAGGGAAAGACCTTTGAGCCAGGCTCAATTTGTAGAGGCTGTTGAATGAAAATGAGAGAGAGAGAATGCACACTTTATTGCACTATTAAAGCAAAATTCTGACAATAACTTCTAAAAATGATTCCACTCTTATACACTGAGAATATGACAGACCTTCCAAAAGTATAATTTCTTACATGAACGTCCAGGTATATAAGGAAAAATAACTATTTCATACCAATATCTTCAGCCGCCTTTATTGTTGGTTCACCACATAGGTTTTTATCAGAATCGCAGAACATTAATTTTTTAAATTAGCTACCATTACAACGAGCTTGAGAAGAACTTTCTTTTTAATAATTCGACCCAGATGCATTCTAGATACTCCAGTGTTACGAATCGATGGCTTCATGAGGAGCCGCTGTTGACTCATGCTATCACTGGACACACTGACAGGAAATGTTTTCTTACACCTGTTTTCCTCCTGCTTTTCCTTGGTAGGACTTAGTTCCTTGGCATAGTCCAGTATCAGTGGCAGTCATAGAGAAGTGTTACAAAAACCCAGCTTATTCCAACTTGTGAATTATTTGGCACCCAGGAACCAGGTCTTACAATCTTCAACCCACTTTTTCCTAACATGACCCCTTTTCTGAAATGTTTATTTATATATGATGTAGGCCTGGGGAAAGGACATGGACTTTCAAAGAAAATATTCTCCAATAGATCTCTCAACTCCAGAGAACCTTCTGACTAAATCTGAAAGAATTCCACTGTGCTCTGATAACATCCTTTAATAATGAAGGAAAAGATATTTTTCCCCCAGGAGGATTTTGTAGTGAAAGAGATGGCATAATTTTTTTTTTAAATGTTGTTTATAATCTAATTTGTTTTTCCATTGGTGGGGTGTGTCTTAAATCCTAAATGGTACATCCTTTTCAAAATACTTCTAGTAATAAAATGTTTCTGAAGTTATGTTGTAAATATGATTGGACTATGTTTAATAATGTTAAGTTGATCCCACTTCCCCTGAAATTATATACATAAATGCTGAAAGTATAAATTTCCATATACAACTTCATGGAACATTTTTCTTCCAAGTGTGCATTTGCTAGAATTTGCATTGAAAGGTTTTGGAAGGAGCCTGTTGGTATGAATCCTGTGTGAGCAACACTCAGATTTGTTGCATACTGAACAGCATGCTAAATCTCACTTCACAATCTTAGATTTCTCATCTACCATCTTGAGCTGAATTTAAAATATAACTGCAGTTTATTATGTCACCTGTTCGTCAAACACTGATGCAAAGCTTAGTTTTCAGTGTGAAGAACCCATGACTAGAGAAGGGAAGAAGAAAGGGTCAAGCAGACCTCATTAAAGAGTGTATGGGCAAGAAAACACATCAGATGTCTTGATAGGTTTTTTAAAGTCCTGTTAGACTTGTCATGATTTCCAAAACACTAAATGCCATCTAGTATTTTGGACCCTCCAAAATTACAGTAGAATATTATTATGGGTCATCTTAATTGGAAATATACAGGAAAATCCTGATGATTAATGTAGACTAGTGATAGCTCTCACACATTTATATAACCTATGTTGAAAAGAAAGAAGAAAGGCAGGAAGGAAAGAAGGAAAAAGAGCGGAGAGAGAGGAACAAGAAAACACGTGGATTTGTGGAAATGAAAATTTTTAAATTACTAATTTGCAAGAATGGGTAAGAAAAATACCGAGTATGAACATAAATGCTTTCAATTCCGTTTGCCTCTTAATCCTTCTCAGTCCGTGGCCAGTTTTGAAACTTGGTGTAACTTCCTTCCTTTATTCCTCCCTCCCTTGCTCCCTCCATCCCTTCTTGCCAGCCTCCTTCCCTTCCTCTCTCCTTGAGTTTCCTTCTTCTTTCTTGTTCCCTCCCTCCCTCTCTCTTTTTTTCCCTTAGTTTCCCCGGAAGCACGTATACCAGCCATTTGAATGCTTTCTGCTCATAGATACTGCCAAGCCCCCTCACCCAGACTGCTGACTAGATTTGGTAGAATGGAATGAGAAACATAGACTTTGTGTCTGAGGCGGCCACCTCTGATGCTGCAGACTTTTGCCGTGATTATGCACTCCAGCCGAGGGACGCTAGAGAGGTTGAAATTTCAACTGTGGGATTTGCCATTTTGGAATTTGCAGAAATGTACTGGATATGCTAACAGCAGCCTGGCTAGCCTCCACTTCACAAGGAAGTATTTAAATATACACGTGTAATATGAAGAAAATTGCATTAGATCATAAGGGATGAATTATTTTGTAAATGACTATACCATCAAATACCATACCTGATATCAATCATCTTCATCAGACAGTATCTGTGTATGTAAGTAGATAAACAAAAAAGCAGGAGTTTATTTCTCTCTAATGTATCCTTGACTCTCTAGCGGTGACCTCTGAAATGTCTCTTCTGATCCAGACTTGTTTGAATCATGTGCAACATTTTAGATTTGTCTTTTCTCTGCAAGTTTTTTTTGGTTAAGTACCATAACATAGTGAACCAAATAGTTTTGCTTGCTTTCTATTGATGACACATGATTTTGGCTTTTATCTTCAGTGGAAAATCAATGTGTCACATGGCGTTCACTAAGAAAAAGGTATGGGGCCTCTTTGTAATTCTTTGTCAGATGATTGCTTTATCTTGATTTATGCCTTCAAACTTTTTCCCATTCAGCAGAAAATATTGTGTCGCTATCTGTGAGAGCAAAGCGATCTATACCAATTTATGCTCTAAGTGTAGCCTCCTTCCAGAACTGCTTGTGGAACATATCAACTCACTATAGATTAGGGACATAATGGATTCTTCTTTCTTAAAAGTGGCAGATTGACAATTTTAGTTCATATACAAGCTTTTATATTGACATTAAAACAATATTTCTATGTAAAGTAAAATATTGTAGTTGATTATTATTCGAGGGCCTCCCAGAATTTCAAGGTCTGAAAATAAATTCAATGTTCCTGGTGGTAACAAAATTGCCCCTACTTCCTTGTATCAGGACTGCCATTTGGAACTGCTGGGGAAGCTCTTTTCAGAAATTATTTTCAAAACAGCATTGTTGCCTTTTGCCAAACTGAAATCTGGTTGTAAACTTTTGAAAACTAGTTCCTTGGAATGGAATTCAAGTTGTCTTCTAAGCAAATTTTTTTTTAACTCAAACATACATTCTATCTTGCTTTATTATGTCACTATTTGTGTAGGAAACATATTTCTATTTTTACCATTTTCAATTTATTTACATTTACATTTACATTTGTGTGTGCATATATATACACACATACATACACTTTAAGTTCTGGGATACATATGCAGAACTTGCAGTTTTGTGAAATAGGTATACATGTGCTGTCGTGGTTTGCTGCACCCATCAACCCGTCATCTACATTAAGTATTCCTCCTAATGCTATCCCTCCTCTTTCCTTCCTACCCACTGACAGGCCCCAGTGTGTGATGTTCCCCTCCCTGTGTCTATGTGTTCTCATTGTTCAACTCCCACTTATGAGTGAGAACATGTGGTGTTTGGTTTTCTGTTCTTGTGATAGTTTGCTGAGAATGATGGTTTCCAGCTTCATCCATGTCTCTGCAAAAGACATTAATCCATCCTTTTTTATAGCTGCATAGTATTCCATGGTTTATATGTGCCACATATTCTTTATCCAGTCTATCATTGATGGGCATTTGGGTTGCTTCCTAGTCTTTGCTATTGTGAATAGTGCTGCAATAAACATATGTGTGAATGTGTCTTTATAGTAGAATGATTTATAATCCTTTGGATGTGTACCTAGTGATGAGACTGTTAGGTCAAATGGTATTTCTAGTTCTGGATCCTTGAGGAATTGCTACACTGTCTTCCACAATGGTTGAACTAATTTACACTCCCACCAACAGTGTAAAAGCATTCCTATTTCTCCACATCCTCTCTAGCACCTGTTGTTTCCTGGCTTTTTAATGATTGCCATTCTAACTGGCGCGAGATGGTATCTCATTGGACCAGGGGTGATGAGCTTTTTTTTTTTTTCTTCTTCGAGACAGCCTCACTCTGTCACCCAGGGTGTAGTGCAGTGGCACAATTTCGGCTCACTGCAACCTCCACCTAATGGGTTCAAGCAATTCTCCTGCCTTAGCCTCTTGAGTAGCTGAGATTACAGATATATACCACCACGCCTGGCTAAAGTTTTTTTGTGTGTTTTTGGTAGAGACAGAGTTTCACCATAGTGGCCAGGCAAGTCTCAAACTCCTGACCTTGTGATCCACTCGCCTTGGCCTCCCAAAGTGATGGGATTACAGGCGTGAGCCACCACGCCCAGCCTATGATGAGCTTTTTTTCATGTGTTTATTGGCCGCATAAATGTCTTCTTTTGAGAAGTGTCTGTTCATATCCTTTTCCCACTTTTTGATGGGGTTGTTTTTTTCTTGTAAATTTGTTTAAGTTCCTTGTAGATTCTGGATATTAGCCCTTTGTTAGATGGATAGATTGCAAAAATTTTCTCCCACTCTGTAGGTTGTGTGTTCACTCCGATGATAGTGTCTTTTGCTGTGCAGAAGCTATCTTTAGTTTAATTAGATCCCGTTTCTCAATTTTGGCTTTTGTTGCCACTGCTTTTGGTGTTTTAGTCATGAAGTCTTTGCCTATGCCTATGTTCTGAATGGTATTGGCTAGGTTTTCTTCTAGAGTTTTTATGGTTTTAGATCTTATGTTTAAGTCTTTAATCCATCTTGAGTTAATTATTTTATAAGGTGTAAGGAAGGGGTCCAGTTTCAGCTTTCTTCATATGGCTAGCCAGTTTTCCCATCACCATTTATTAAATAGTCAATCTTTCCCCATTGTTTGTTTTCGTCAGGTGTGTCAGAGATATGTTGTATATTTCATGGTACAATGCCTTCTGTCAATGGGGAAAAATAACAAGCATATATGGGATGAATGAAGTCTGCTATGGTTAAGGTTGAGAATATTTACTGATCCTTGAGTTCAGTCTCCAGGAATGTTGGAAATAGAGAATGGAGATAATGGAGATAAAGAAAAGTTCTGAAAATGACACTTCCCATAGTGTCAAAATTGTGATCTATTGGAGAATTCTGTGATACATCAAAATCTCTGTTTATACTGATGTTTGTTATTGTGTATGAGCATATCTTTATCAGGTGTAGGCTATTTCTGTACTTTCATGTCTTTAAATCAATGTTTCTATTCACATATGTATATGTGCAAATAGAAGCATGTTAATATTATATATATATATTTTCTGTCATTACCATGATTGCTATGATTATCATTAGCATGTATTATTAGTGTGACCGAAGTATCATCAGTATCAGTTTCTTTCTAACTGCAGTGCTCCTGTAATGCTTCATTTCTACAGAGCCAACCTACACCCACCGTTTCCCTGACTATAACTTTACCTAAAGTATAAGCCCTTATAAAGCCATGAAAGCCTACCAAGAATTGTCAAAGAAGCTAGGCAGCAGCCAGGCTCTGCCTTAGGAAAAGACTTTACTTTTTATTATCATGTGCAGTACTTAATTACTTGTTTTGACCTCTAAGATTTTGCTCTCCTATATTTCTATCCCCTGGCTTTCTGATATTTCATGTGATTATATTTGAAATTTTAACCTTGCTTTTCTTTTTGGAATCTCTGATATCTCTGCTGCCACAGGTAATGACAGGTTCCTCTCTAACTGTTGGTGTTATCCCTGGTCAGATTATTACTGATGACAGAAGTAGATGTTTTACGTGGATTCTCTCGATATCAGAAACAAATACAGATATCACAACTCAAAAATGACAGACTGATAACCATTATGAACTTAGATGCAACATTCTTAATACAATATTAGCAAATTGAGTCTAGGAATAGTTAAAAATGATAATGTGTTTTAACGAAGTGGGGTTTATCTCAAGTTGGTTTCAACAACTGAAAATCTACCGTGCTGACAGAAAAAAGAAAAATCACGTGACACTCTCAATAGATGCAAAAAAGGAATTTACAAAATGTAACACATTTTTTAAATTAAAAACTCCCAGCAAACTGAGGATAGAAAAGTACATTTTCAAACTGATTATGTGTTTACAAAAAATCTATAGCAAACATCTTACTTAAAATGGTGAAAGCCTTAATACTTTCTACATAAGATTATGAAAAATGCAATGATGTCCTCTCTCCCTAGTTCTTTAAAGTATTGCATTCAATATTAAATAAGTGGAAATATATACCAAGTTCATTGATAAATATTTAATACTTATGAGATGATAATTCTCCTGAAATTGATCTCTAGATTCAGTGGAATTCCCATGAAACCTTATAGGTCCTTTTGGATAAATTACAAAACTGATTCTAAAACAGGGAGAAAGAAAGAAGGGAAGGAAGGAGGAATGGACAGAAAGAAGAAAGAAATAAAGAGAAAAGAAAAGAAAATAAGAAATAAGTGACACCCAAGTTGGGAAGAAAGAAAAATACTATTCTCACGTGATGTAAACATATACATAGAAAATCCTTAGGCATCTGCAGAAGTGTGCTAGAGGTATGAAGTGAATTTAACAAAGTTGTAGGATGAAAGATCAATAAATAAAATCAATTGTGTTTCTATACACAATCAACACCAATTAGAAAATAAAATTATGTAAGCAATTTAACTTATAATAGCCTCAAAAATAATAAAATAATTCAGAATAAATTTAATAAAAGGTATGCTGATCCAAAATTTCTAAATCACTAATACGAGAGATTGAATAGGTAGAAATATGTATCAAGTTCATTGGTAAATATACATGTCATACTTATTAGATGATAATTCTTCTGAAACTGATCTCCAGATTTGGCACAATCCCAATCAAACCTATAGGCCTTTTTGGAGAAACTACAAAGCTGATTCTAATTTTTTTTTTTTTTAATGCGGAAGTCCTAGAATAGCCAGAGCATGTTTTAGAAAGAAGAATAAAGTTGGAAAACTTTCCAAATTTCAAGACATGTTGTAAAGCTACACTAACCAGTACAGTAAACTTACTGGCATGAAGAAGACATATATATCAGTGAAACAGAATAAATAATTTAGAAATATATCCAGCCTTACATGGCCAAAGTTGCCAAAATAATTCAATAAGGAAATCAATGTCTTTATAAAGATGGTACTATTAAAATTGGATATTAAATGGAGAATATGAACTTCAGAATTACCTCACACCATATCCTCAAATTAACTCAACATGTATTTTATACATAATGTAAATATAAAAAGTATAAAGCTTACTGAATAGGAAAAATTTTTAATAATCTTACTATAGCTAAAAATTTTTTAGATAAGAAAAGGATGGATGAAAATGGAAAAAAATAGTAAGTTGGACTTCATGAAATTAAAACTTTTGCAATTTAAAACATAGCATCAAAAAATGAAAAGGCAAACCACAGATTGGGACAGAATAATTTTAAATATGTCTGATAAAGAACTTTCATCTAGAATGTACACATAACTAAAAAACTAAATAACAAAACACAAATAACTCATTTAACATAATATTTTGACCTAAATGGGCCAAATATTTGTACAGATATTTTAATTTAAAAAGAGATGATGTCCAATACACAAATGAAAAGATACTTAACATTACCCGTCATCAGGGAAATGCAAGTTAAAACCACATTGAGGTACCACTGTACACCCACTGGAGTGGCTGACACGAGCAGAACTGACCATACCACATGATGTGAAGAATTGCTATTCACACCTGGCTAGTGGGACTTCAAAATGGTACAGACATTCTGGAAAGCAGTTTGGCAGTTTCTTTTAATGTTAAACTTAGTACTGATCATATAGCCAAATAATTCCACTGCCACTCAAAATAAATAAAAACATATCCGTACCAAGCCTCATCCTTGAAGTTCATAGCAGATGTGTCCATCAACTTGTAAATGGATAAACCAGTTGTAGATGGAGTACCACTCAACAATAAAAAGGAGCAAACTGATACAACAGCAATATAAATGAATACCAAAAGCATTATGCTCAGTGAAAGAAGCTAGACATGAAAGACACCAATGTATCATTCCACTAATAGGATACTCTAGAAAATGCAAACTGTAGAAACAGAAGCAGATTAGTGGTTGCCTGTGTTCAGGAATGGAGAAAAGATCAAATGCAAAACAGCAAAAGAAAACATTTTGTGATGATGCAGATTTTCTGTATCTTGATCATGATTGTGGTCAAATGATGATATTCATCTGCCGTAACCCATTAAATTGCACATTGAAAAGGGTGAATTTTACTGTGTGTACATTATACTTCAATGGAGCTGTAAATATGTTTGGAGCTTATCTGTGAACATTAGTTGCAGAGCAGGAGTTATTTTTCTAGAGTGGAAATCTGCTGAGTGCCAACTTGAGAAGGGTTGAAAAAAATTAGAACCTTCTTCCAGCACATTTCAGTTAGAACACTCTTAGGATGTCGTTACAGCTGTGCTCTATATTGGAGTCTCTGATGAAATCACATGTCTAACAATCTCAGCATGCCTTTAATCAACAGAATACACACGTGTTTTCTTTTTTTTACTATAAAGGATATACCAAACAACTTTTTCAAGACTTTACTTCAAAAAGGCACGTAGTTTTGCAATATTTTTGGTAAGTCTTTAATTATTTCAAAATGAAAAATTGAAAATAAAATGCAGTTATTTACTCAGGCCCCCCCAAAACGGCCTGTACGGGGAATGCATGTGCTGTGTGTGTGTGTGTGTGTGTGTGTGTGTGTGTGTGTGTGTGTGTGTGTGTTTTGAAGAATTGAAAAAATTTTAGTGGGGTTTTGTAGCATCACTTGGATAGCAGCCTGTAGTTTTGTATTGTGTTCGAAATAAAAATAAAGTGAATACACTGATAAAAGAATTTGAAAAGAATTTGCATTATTGCCTAAATTATGTGTGGTTTCCACAGTGGCATGAATCGAGCATCTTTAACCTACATAACAATATATCAGAATGTATTAGGTAAAAAATAAGTAAACTAGTATAACAAAGTTAAATATTTCTAAAGGAAAATTATAGCTTTATTTTTTTCCTGAAATGTTTTGAGGAGATATTTACACCAAAAGATATTATCATTGATCAATGAAACTTTTTCAGAATTTGCTTGTGTCCCACCAATATTTGATTACATAGTGCTTCTGTGAGTTCCATTTCATTAATTTAGCATTGACAGGAGAGAAGGCAATGGCTCTGCAGCCTCTCTTGGTGTGGCATGATCCTGGTTCCGCTGGCTGATCTCTATTAGAACCATGGCCTTAATCATGCCTTTCATGCTTCCAACTTGATTTGCATTTGTTGTGTAATCCAAATTTATTCTCTCGTTTAGTCGCTTCCACCCATAGAAAAGCAGGTCTTTTTCATTTCTCCTTCACCATTGCCCCCATTTTTTCTTTTTGTCCTCCCATGATGAAAAACAAGAGAGAAAACAAACTATAACAACAACAGACACCTTTTGTCTGTGGTCACCAATGCATTGTAGCACTAAACTTTGTTCAAAATCTCTAGATCTGACCTCTATATCTGCTGTTCCCAGAGTTTTTCAATGTATTCTCTAGACTGCTGTGACCCACTGACAGAAAGTCTAGCTATATTTAATTGAAAGTTATTACTGTCTGATATGGTTTGGCTGTGTCCGCACCGAAATCTCATCTTGCACTGTAGCTCCCATAATTCACATGTTGTGGGAGGGACCCACTGAGAGGTAAGTGGATCATGGGGACAGTTTTCCCCACACTGTTCTAGTGGCAGTGAATAAGTCTCATGAGATCTGATGGTTTTATAAGGGGAAACCCCTTTCGCCTTTCACTTGGTTCTCATTTGCTAAATCATGCCTCTCAGCTGATTCTCTCTAGAATTTATTCTCAGGAGATCTAATTAATAACTTGTCAAGCTGATGTCCATCCTTGGGGACAACTCGTATCTGAAGAATGGCCAGTGAAAGGTATTAAAACTCCATACTCCTGCCTCAATTTAGGGCAACTCTGAAGGGTCACCCCAGCTTCTCAGCTCCCCCTTGAGATTAGCTGAGGTATTTGTTGTGACTGCCTCACATCTCAACTCCCTTTATCCAATTCAGCTTTTTCGCCACAGTTGTTGGTTCCTAGGATTTTACCCAGTTAAATGTTCTCTACACAAATCTCTATCTCAAATCTGCTTTACAGGGAATGTGGCCTCAGACAGGTTTTCATTAGGTTCTGGACATAACTCTCATTAGTCATTGATAGGATTCGGCTGTGTCTCCGGCCGAATCTCACCTTGATTGTAATTATCCCCGCATGTCAAGGATGGAGTCAGGTGGAGATAATTGAATCATAGCGGCGGGTTCCCCCTACTGTTCTCCTGGTAGCGAATAAGTCTCACGAGATCTGATGCTTTTAAAATGGGAGTTTCCCTACACAAGCTTTCTTCTCTGCTACCATTTAAGATGTGCCTTTGCTTCTTTTTTGCCTTCTGCCGTGACTGTGAGGCCTCCCCAGCCATGTGGAATTGTGAGTTCATTAAACCTCTTTCCTTTATAAATTGCCCGGTCTTGGGTATGACTTTATTAGCAGCATGAGAGCAAACTAGTACAGTCTGTTCTATAAGCCCAAGTCGGATCACAGAGTCCCGCTTTCTGTTTTTTTTTTTTTCTAGCCCATATTTCTACTAAAACTTGACTCATATAGACTTAAAACAAAATAATTAAGCATGGCTAATATTTATTTAATATTTTATACGTGGCAGGTACTTTATTTTGTAACTTATCTTTTAATAATCTTTCCAAATCTCTAAAAGGAGAATTCTGCTCTTTTATAGAGAAAATAATGATGGCTCTGAAAATGTTAGTAGTAGGGGAAGTAGGGTGAGGGACATAGGGGGCACTTTGTGTTATTTGTGCATTTTACTATCAGTCTAAAATCAGGTCAAAATAAAAATTAAAAAAATGAGTAGTAGAAGCAGGTTGTTAAGATCTTCAGTGTGACTCTAGAATTTTTTTGTTTGTTGTTTGTTTTGGAGTGTAGTGGTAAGATCTCTGCTCACTGCAACCTCCACTTCCCAGGCTCAAGCAATTCTCCTGCCTCAGTCTCCGAAGTAGCTGGGATTATAGGTGTCCACCACCACACCCAGCTAATTTTTATATATATATATATTTTTTAGTAGAGATGGGGTTTCAGCATGTTGGCCAGGCCAGTCTCCAACTCCTGACTTCAAGTCATCCGCCCGCCTCAGCCTCCCGAAGTGCTGGGATTATAGGCATGAGCCACCACTCCTGGCCCAAAGTTCATATTTTAACTACTAACCTAAATTATTTTATAAACAAAAGTCTCCTTGGACTCAAACCAGGTCAGAGTGACATGATCATGTGCCTGTTTTGTGCAGGGTGATGTGAGATTATTATCTAGGAAATAGCTGAAATGTCTTGTTGTGGGCATAAATATTTCATATAAATTCTAAGCTTCATATTAGCACTTAGATTATAATTATCTAAAGAATAGAGAACAATTTCATATAATTTTCAGTGTATCAGGCGAATCAAAAGTATACATACAAGCATGCAGATGAATTTCAGTGAATATAGTGGTGACAATGCTCAGCAGAATTTGTGTCCCCCACCCCAACCCTGCTTCTTGCTCTTTCACTGTCCTAAAGATAGAACAAAATGGTTCAGGCATCCAGCTTGTCCCCTCCACACTTCACACTTTTACTTAATAGCAGCTTATCTTTAACACTTTGTCATCTTTAAGATGTTGCTAATTCTTTCTGGTAGATCCCAGGACTGAGGATGAGGAAGAATGATTTTATTTAAATAAGGTTGCTTAATTAAAAAACAATTTTTTTTAGTTTTAAAATATTTTCATTATTTTATAAAATTTTTGTGGGTACATAGGAGGTTTATATATTTGTGGGGTACATGAGATGTTTTGGTACAGGCATGCAGTGTGAAATAATCACATCATGAGGAATGGGCTTTCCATCCCCTCAAGCATTTATCCTCTGAGTTAAAAACTATTCAATTGGCTGGGCGCGGTGGCTCACGCCTGTAGTCCCAGCTCTTTGGGAGGCCAAGGGGGGCGGATCGCCTGAGGTCAGGAGTTTGAGACCAGCCTGGCCAACATGATGAAACCCCATCTCTACTAAAAATACAAAAATTAGCCAGGTGTGGTGGCGAGTGCCTGTCATCCCAGCTACTCGGGAGGCTGAGACAGGAGAATCATTTGAACCTGGGAGGTGGGGGTTACAGTGAGCCGAGATCATGCCATTGTACTCCAGCCTGATTGACAAGAGTGAAACTCCATGTCAAAGACAAACAAAAATCAATTACATTCTTTAAGTTATTAAAATTAAATATTGTAAATGATTTTTTTCCCAAAGCTTTTTCAAAGAAAAAAAAGTAGAAACAAAGACACTTTCTACTGATTTCCAACATGGTGACTCTGTATTTCTAGCATGTGTTAAGGTGAAAAATTGATTTTATGTTTAATAGAAAACATAGCATAATGTAATGAAAAGCAAGATTGTAATGATAAAGGAAAATAACACTAGTGCTAATTTTTTTCAATTTGAAGCATTGGATTAAAATGAATTAGGTTATATTCCAACATGTTTATATTGAATTTCTTTTTTCTCCAATTGGTTTCTTTTTATTAATGGGGGAGTGTTGCATTTGTATAAGGTTTCCCTATTATATTCAATTGTTTTGAGATGCTTTTAATATGAAGTTTTTATGTTTTCTTTTTGATGTATACATGTTATGCTTTTATGCTGAATTTGATAATTGGTGCTGTATATGCAAAGCAAATGTAATTTCCCAGCTTTTATTTTTTAAAGCCCTGGGAAGCAACATAATAAAGTAGAAATAGTATCAAGACAGGAGTTAGAATACCTGGATTCTAAAATTTAAATTAAATTAGGATCTAGTGACATTATAGGTGTTCCTTGATCTTCTGATGACCTGATTCCTCAAAAGAAAAATAAAATAATCTATAAATTGTTTCTAATTCTAAAACTCTATCAATGCTATTTTTAAAATTATAATTAGTTGAACTCTATAAGGTCACAAAAATCCCTATTAAGAAACTAAAATAAAATTTTATCATATCTTAAAAATACTCTGATCTTTTTTTATATGCTGACATAAATTCTAATTATTTTTGAGCCCCTAAAAAACATTTAAGATCACAGTTTATGTTTTATTATTGACTTTCAGATAATTAACATTTTACTGATAGATATGAACAAATCTACTCTAACAGAGATAGTCATTAGTTTATTTCTCTCTTTTCAGTATCAATAAAAAGTATCGATTTACCAATAACAATGAATTAATTGCCTGAAATAAATGAAATGTAAGCAGCAAAAGTGAACCTTTTAGTATAACTCTTCTTGTAAACATTGACTTAGTGCAAAGGGAGCTTATCTTTAAAAAAAAAGCGCTAATTCATGTCTATTGGTATAGATATAATCTTTTGTTCCTTGAAAATAGATCCTACTATACTCCAGACACTATGCCACTTGGTGCAGATATTAACGCAAATAGCAGGTGATCATTGTCCTCATGGAGTTTATTTTAAAGAGAACAAAGTGAGACAAAGGCACACAAGCAAAGAACTACAATACAAAGGGGATGGCATCTGACTCAGCATGGAGGTGTCACGGAAGGTGTTGTTTTGCTTAGGTTTTGAAGTGTGGGTAGGAGATGGCCCATGTTGAGAGTGGGAACTGGGAATTAAAAAGATGAGGAGGTCTCTGCAAATCTACATGGATGGGAAGTAGCATGCTGATGTGGGAAACAACTAAAAAGTTCCAGAATGCATGGTTTATAAAGCGTGAGTCAGAGAGGGCTAGACCAGTAGCCAGATCAAGGATATCTCAGATGTTATAGTCATGAATTAGTGCATTGACCTGCAGGCCATGGGAGTCACTGAAGGTTTCAGTCAGGTAAGTGAGCTGATCAGAACAGTCCATTAGATAGGCCGCTCTTTTGGCTGTAAGGGGGACACGTTTGAAGTAGGGCTATAGCTAAAAATATACAGACACTTCCTCTTGTCTACAGCCCTGCTGGCATCTGTTGTATTTTGACTTTTTAATAATAGCCATTCCAACCGGTATGAAATGGTATCTCATTGTGTTTTGATTTGCATTTTTCTGATGATTAGTGATTCTAAGCATTTTTTTTTCGTGTATTTGTTGGCCATTTGTATGTGCTCTTTTGAGAAGTGTTTGTTCATGTCCTTTGCTCATTTTTTAATTGGGTTATTTTTTTTCTAATTGATTTAAGTTCCCTGTAGATTCTGGATACTAAAAAACAAACAAAAAGCAGAAGTAAATAAATTCTCAGGACACACACACCCACACCCACACCCACAGAGAGAGAGAGAGAGAGAGAGCCTAGGTAAGAGGCCACCAACCACCAGGGTCTAAACTGGGAACACTTTCTAGTACAGAATGAATGGAAAGGATTCATGAAATATCTAGAAAGTAACGTTAATGAGATTTACATGTATGGAGTGAATGAGGAGAAACGGATCATTCAGGATTCTGGTGGGAATAACAGGGGGAGCCATTAGTTGAAATTTTGAAGTGGGAGAAGGAGAGGGAGTTTTAGGGAGAAAGATGAGTTGTTTTTTAGGTATTTCAAACCCTTGAAGCTTCTATGGGACATCGAAGTGGAAATAACAGTCTGTGGGTTGGGACAATAAAGAAAGAAATTGGTTGAAGACTAGGGGAAGAGTATAGAGCAAAGAAATATTTAAGATAAGAAACATAGAGAGATAGCTGAAAATGTGGGACTGGATTACAAAGGAAGAATGATTTAGTTATGAAGCCCAAGGGCTGACAGGAATGGGTGACTACTCGAGGTGTTCATATGCATCTGTTATTGTATGAATAAAAAAAATTATCTGTTCCTTCCTAAAGATATCTTCAACCTGTTTTTGGATACATATGGGCACTGCTTTTCACTCTCTTAGCCCCATTTCTTATTTTAGCCTCTGCCGTAGCAATCAGTTCTGCACAGGCTTTGACCCAGGCTTTGACTAGTTGGTGCAGGTGTGATATGACACTTACCTGGAATGGCCCACAGTTTGTGGCTGCTCTCACTTAAGCAGGTGGGATGCTCATGTAGGTGTAACCTAGAAGCTTGGTAGAGTTTATGCCCATGGGGCAACCTGTGACCACTCAAAAATAAAGCCCTTTCCTCCTCCCAGATTGAGGAGTCTTGCATTATGTAATAAAACTCCTTAGAAGGCCTATTAGGTTCCAATACAGCATTAGGCAACTTGATAAGGTATCCCATCATCAGCCTTCCTTTCTTCCCTCATTCCTCTGCCTCTCACTCTTTCTTCCTAAGTTAACTTCTTAGATAAAATGCCAACTTTCTATATTTTGTTTCACATCAGGGAAAATAATTGTATATCCCATTTCAAAAGCACATAAAAAGGTTACTGTATAGAAAATTTGTCTTTAATAGATTAAGCTGTAATTTTCCAAATACTTTAAAATTTTATTTCAGATACGTTTTTCATTTTTGTAAGCTTCATCTAAAAGCAGAGTTCACCTAAGAATATACCTAAGAGCACATTACATAAAATATATTTTATATTTCAGTAGTTTAGCTAGGATTCTTTCAAAATTGAGAGGATCTACAAATATTTCTAACACATTAGTTTTCAGTCTTAAGGCTGAGTCAAGAACAAAGCTCCTAAACTTTGCGTTGGTGATTGAGAACATTTTAAAATTGTTATTTAATTCATTAATTTATTTTTAAAAAATATTCACATTGTAATTATATAGATTTATAGGATACAATTTGATGTTTCAATGAATATGTATGTTGTCTAATGATCCAATAAGGATAGTTAGTGTATTAATTACCTCATGCATTTATCATTTCTTTTTCATAAGAAATTTCAAAATCCTTTCTTCTAGATACTTTGTAATATACAATACTTTACTTTTAACTATAGTCACCCTGCTTTGCAAAGAACACTTCAACGTATTCTTCCTATATAATCGTGATTTCATAACTGTTAAGCAATCTATCTCCATTTTGCCCTCCCCTCTTCTTCCTCACTGGTAACCATTATTCTACTCTACTTCTCTATTAACATTTTTTTTTTTAAGATTCCACAAATGAGAGAGATCATGCGGTATTTGCTTTCTATGTCTGGCCTATTTCACTTAACATTGTATCCTACAGGGCCATCCATGTTGTTGCAACTGGCAGAATTTCATTCTTTTTTTATGGCTGAATAGTATTTCATTGTGTGTGTGTCCATATATATATATATATATATATAATTTTATGTATAATTATACATAAAATTATATATAATTATAATTAATTTTATGTATAATTATAATTACACATAAAATTATATATAATTATAAATATAATTATATATAATTATATATAATATTATTATGTGTAATATATATAATATACATAATATACATAATATATAGTATATATAATATACATAACGTATATTAGATATATTATACATTATATATATTATATATAATATACATAATATATATTATGTATATAATACACATAATATATATTATATACATAATATATATGATATATAATATACATAATATATATGATATATAATATACATAATATATATGATATATAATATACATAATATATATGATATATAATATATGTGATATATATGATATATAATATACATAATATATATTATATACATATAATTCACTTGTTTTTATACACATAGGTTGATTCCTTATCTGATTATTAGAAATAGTGCTACAGTAAACATAAGAGTGCAGATATTTTTCAAACACAATGATTTCATTTCCTATGGATATATACCCAGTAGTGGGATTCATGGGTTGTGTGATCGAATGATTGTTTTTTTTGTTTTTTTTTTTATTTTTTAGCGAACTTCTATAAAGTTTTGCTTAATGGTTGTACTAGTTTACAATCCCACCAACAGTGTGTAAGTGTTCCCTTTTCTCCACTTCCTTGCCAACTCTTGTTATCTTTTACCTTTTTGGTAATAGCCATTCTAATGGGTGAACTGGTATCTCATTGTGGTTTTGATTTGCATTTCCCTGATGGTTACTGATGTTGAACATGATTTTATTATATATTCGTCTTGACCATTTCTATATTTTCTCTTGTGGCATTTCTTTTAGTTTATTTTGTCCTTTTTTTTTTTTTTTGAGAAGGAGTCTTGCTCTGTTGCCCAAGCTGGAGTACAGTGGTGCAATCGGGGCTCACGGCAACTTCCATCTCCCTGGTTCAAGCAATTCCCCTGCCTCAGCCTGCTGAGTAGCTGGGGTTACAGGCGCTCGCCATCATGTTTGGCTAAATTTTTGTATTTTTAGTAGAGAAATGATTTCACCATATTGGCCAGGCTGGTCTCAAACTCCTGACCTCAGGCAATCCACCTGCCTCAGCCTCCCTGTTTTGCCCATTTTTAAATAAGTTATTTATGTTTTTGCTGTTGAGTTGTTTAAGTTTCTTATATAATCTGGGCATTAACTCCTTAGCAGATGTATAGTTTGCAAATATTGCATCCCATTCTGTAAGTTGTTTTTTCACTCTGTTAAGTTTCCTTTGCTGTGCAAAAGCATTTTAGTTTGATGAAACCCCATTTATCTATTTTTGCTTTTGTTGCCTGTGCTTTTGACGTCTCATTTAAAAAATCCTTGTACAACCCAAAGTTATAGAGAATTTCCCACATGTTATCTTCTAGTAGTTTTTCATAGTTTTCCATCTTACCTTTAGGTCTTTAATCGCATTTGAGTTGATTTTTGTATAAGGTAAAAGATAGGGGTCTGATTTCATTATCCCACATGTAGATATCCAATCTTCTCAGTACCATTTAATGAAGAGACTGTCTTTACCCCTGTGTGTGCTCTTGACTCCTTTTTTGAAAATCAGTTGACTTTAGGTATGAGAATTTATTTCTGAGCTGTATATTCTCTTCCATTGGTCTATGTGTTTGCTTTATGGCAGTGCCATGCTGTTTTGCTTACTATGGCTTTGTAGTATATTTTGAAGTCAGGTAGTGTGGTGCCTCCAGCTTTGTTATTTTTGCACAGGATTGCTTTGGTTATTTGGGGTCTTTTCTGGTTTCATACAAATTTTAGGGTATTTTTTTCTATTTCTGTGAAGAATTTCATTGGTATTTTGATAGGGATTGCATTGAATCTGTAGGACATTTTGTTAGTATGGTCATTTCAATAGTATCAGTTCTTCCATTCCATGAGTATATAGTGTCCATTTTTTGTGTATCGTAAATTTTTCCATCAGTGTGTTATAGTTTTCATTGTAGAGATCTTTCACGCCCTTGATTAAATTTATCTGCAGATTTCTTGGTAGCTATTGTAAATGGAATTCCTTTCTTGATGACTTTTTCAGATAGTTCACTATTAGTGTATAGAAACACCACTGAATTTTCTGTGTTGATTTTGTATACTACAACTTTACTGAATTTATTTATGATTTCTAGTAGTTTTTGGTCAAGTCTTTAGGGTTCTCACTCTATATAAGTATATATAGAAAGAACCCTAAAGAGAGAGAGATCATATATATCTATATGATCATATATATAGATGTATACATATGTATGTGAGATCACATTTTCTACAAACAGAAACAATCTGACTTCCTTCTTTCCAGTTTGGATCCCTCTTATTTATTTCTTTTGTCTAATTGCTCTGGCTCTGACCTCCAGTACTATGCTAAATAGAAGTGGTAGAAGTTGACATCCTTGTCTTCCTCCATATCATAGAGGAAAAGCATTTAACTATTCACCATAAATAAGATGTTAGCTGTGGGTTTGTCACACATGGCCTTTACTGCGTTGAGGTACACTCCTATACCTACTTTCTTGACAGTTTTTATCATAAAGGAATGTTGACTTTTGTCAGGTGTTCTTTTTGCATCTGTTGAAATGATCACATGGTTTTTGTTTTTCTTTCTATTGTGGTGGTGTATCATATTTACTGATTTGTGCATGTTAAGCCATCCTTTCATCCCTGGGATGAATCCCACTTGATTATAGTGAATACTCTTTTTAGTGTGCTGTCGAAGTCAGTTCACTTGTATCTTGTTGAGAATTTTTGTGTCTATGTTCTCCAGGAATATTGGCCTGTTATTTTCATTTTGTGCGTGTCTTTGTCTGGTTTTAGAATCAGGATATTGCGAGCCTCATAAGATGAGTATGGAAGTATTCCTTCCTCATTACTTTTGTGGAAAAGTTTGTGGAGAATTGGTAGTTATTCTTTAACTGTTTGGTAGAATTCAGCAGTGAAGACCTCAGGTCCTGGGTGTTGGTTGTTGTTGTTGTTGTTTTGATGGAAGATGTTTTATTATTGATTCAATTTCCAAACTCATTATTGGTGTGTTCAGATGTTATATTTCCTCACAATTTAATCTTGGTAGTTGTATGTGTGCAGAAATTTATTCATTTTATTCTACATTATCAAATTTGTTGGCATATAGTTATGAGTAATGTCTTACAATCCCTTATATTTCTGTGGTGTATCAGTTGTAATGTCTCCTTTTTCATCTTTTATTTATTTGAGTTTTCTCTCCTTTTGTCTTAGTTTAGCTAAAGGTTTGTCAGTTTTGCCTTTACACTTTGTCTTATTTATCTTTTGAAATATTTTTTAGTGTCTGTTTCCTTTATATCTGCTGTGAGCTTTATTATTTCCTTCCTTCTACCAATTTTGGGTTTAGTTTGTTTTTGATGTTCTAGTTACTTGAAGTGTATAATTTTGCTTTGTGATTTGAAAATCTTTCTTCATTTTTGGTGTAGGCTTTTATTGCTATAAATTTCCCTCTTAGAACTGCTTTTGCTACATTCCTTAGGTTTGGGTATGTTGGATTTTCATTCTTACTTGTCTCAGTGACTTTTGAAATTTTCCTATTAATGTCTTAATGAGACCTATTGATTTCTTGGGTGCATGCTATTTAATTTCCATGTTTTTATAAAATTTCCAAGGGCTTTCCTGTTGTTGATTTCTGGCTTTATATCACTGTAATCAGAAAAGATACTTCATATGATATCTGTCTTCTTAAGTTTGTTAAGACTTATTATGTGTCATAATGTATGATTGGTCCTAGAGAATGTTTGGTGTACAGTTGAGAATAATTTGTATTCTGCAGCTGTTGGATGATGTATTAGTCTGTTTTCATACTGCTGATAAAGACATACCCGAGACTGGGTAATTTACAGAGAAAAAGAGGTTTAGTGGACTCATAGTTCCACGTGGCTGGGGAGGTCTCCCAATCATGATGGAAGGCGAAAGGCACATCTTACATGGTAGCAAACAAAATAGAATTGAGAACCAAGTGAAAGGGTTCCCCCTTATAAAACCATCAGATCTTGTTAGACGTATTCACTACCACAAGAACAGTATGGGGGAAAACGCCCCCATGATTCAATTATCTCCCACTGGTTCCCTCCCACAACATGTATGAATTATGGGAGCTATAATCAAGATGAGATTTCGGTGGGGATATACAGCCAAACCATATCAGGTGAGATCTTCTTTACCTGCTAGGTCCATTTGGTCTATGGTATAGTTTGAGTCTGTCATTTTTTGGTTGATTTTCTCTTCATATAATCTGTCCATTTTTAAAGTGGAGTGTTGAAATTTCCTACTAATATTGTATTGCAGTCTATCTCTACCTTTAAATCTAATATTTGCTTTACATATCTGGTTGTTCTGGTGTTGGGTACATATATAGTTACACCTAAGTAACATATATGTTACGTCCTCTTATTGAATTGGACCTTTTATCATTTCATTATACAGTGACATTCTTTTCTTATATAGTTTTTTTATTTAAAGCCTTTTAAAATATGACATATGTTTATACAGATAGCGGTTTAGATATTTCCAGGTTTGTACAGATTACGGTGTAGATATCTCCATCTTAATACAGATGGTGGTGTAGATATTTATATGTTCATACAGATGGCGGTGCAGATATTTCCATGTTCATCCAGATGGCGGTGTAGATATTTCCAAGATTATAGAGATAGCGGTGTAGTTATTTCCATGTGTAAAGAGATAGCTTTGTAGATATTTCCATGTACATGCAGATAGCTGTGTAGATATTTCCATTTTCATGCAGATAGCGGTGTAGATATTTCCATGTTCAACCAGATAGCGGTGTAGATATTTCCATGTTCATACAGATAGCGGTGTAGATATTTCCATGTTTATACAGATAGCGGTGAAGATGTATGCATGTTTACACATATAGCGGTGTATATATTACCATGTTCATACAGATAGCTGTGTAGATATTTCCATGTTCATCCAGATGGCTGTGTAGATATATCCATGTTCATACAGATGGCGGTGAAGATATTTCCATGTTCATACAGATAGCGGTGTAGATATTTCCATGTTCATACAGATAGCGGTGTAGATATTTCCATGTTCATACAGATAGCGGTGTAGCTATTTCCATGTTCATACAGATAGCGGTGTAGATATTTCCATGTTCATCCAGATGGCTGTGTAGATATATCCATGTTCATACAGATGGCGGTGAAGATATTTCCATGTTCATACAGATAGCAGTGTAGATATTTCCATGTTCATACAGATAGTGGTGTAGATATTACCATGTTCATACAGATAGCGGTGTAGCTATTTCCATGTTCATACAGATAGCGGTGTAGATATTTCCATGTTCATACAGATGGCTGTGTAGATATATCCATGTTCATATAGATGGCGGTGAAGATATTTCCATGTTCTTACGGATAGTGGTGTAGATATTTCCATGTTCATACAGATAGCGGTGTAGATATTTCCACGTTCATACAGATAGAGGGGCTGATATTTCCATGTTCATACAGATAGCGGTGCTGATATTTCCATGTTTATACAGGTAGCGGTGTACATATGTGCATGTTTATACAGATAGCGGTGTAGATATTTCCATGTTTATACAGATAGCGGTGTAGATATTTCCATGTTTAAACAGATTGCGATTAAGATGTATGCATATTTACACAGATAGCGGTGTAGATATTTCCATGTTCAAACAGATAGCGGTGTAGATATTTCCATGTTCATACAGATAGCGGTGTAGATATTTCCATGTTCATACAGAGAGCGGTGTAGATATTTCCGTCTTTATACAGATGGCGGTGAAGATGTATGCATGTTTACACAGATAGCGGTGTATATATTTCCATGTTCATACAGATAGCTGTGTAGATATTTCCATGTTCATCCAGATGGCTGTGTAGATATATCCATGTTCATACAGATGGCGGTGCAGATATTTCCATGTTCAAACATATAGTGGTGTAGATATATCCATGTTCATACAGATAGCGGTGTAGATATTTCCATGTTCATCCAGATGGCTGTGTAGATATATCCATGTTCATACAGATAGCGGTGTAGCTATTTCCATGTTCATACAGATAGCGGTGTAGATATTTCCATGTTCAAACAGATAGTGGTGTAGTTATTTCCATGTTCATACAGATAGCGGTGTAGCTATTTCCATGTTCATACAGATAGCGGTGTAGATATTTCCATGTTCATCCAGATGGCTGTGTAGATATATCCAAGTTCATACAGATGGTGGTGAAGGTATTTCCATGTTCATACGGATAGCGGTGTAGATATTTCCATGTTCATACAGATAGCGGTTTAGTTATTTCCATGTTCATACAGATAGAGGGGCTCATATTTCCATGTTCATACAGATAGCGGTGCTGATATTTCCTTGTTTATACAGGTAGCAGTGTAGATATTTCCATGTTTATACAGATAGCGGTGTAGATATTTCCATGTTTATACAGATAGCGGTGTAGATATTTCCATGTTCATCCAGATGGCTGTGTATATATATCCATGTTCATACAGATAGCGGTGTAGATATTTCCATGTTCATACAGGTAGTTGTGTAGTTATTTCCATGTTCATACAGATAGCGGTGTAGCTATTTCCATGTTCATACAGATAACGGTGTAGATATTCCCATGTTCATACATATCGCGGTGTAGATATTTCCATGTTCATCCAGATGGCTGTGCAGATATATCCATGTTCATACAGATAGCGGTGTAGATATTTACATGTTCATACAGATAGCGGTGTAGCTATTTCCACGTTCATACAGATAGCGGTGTAGATATTTCCATGTTCGTACAGATAGCGGTGTAGATATTTCCACGTTCATACAGATAGCGGTGCTGATATTTCCATGTTTATACATGTAGCGGTGTAGATACTTCCATGTTTATACAGATTGCGGTGTAGATATTTCCAGGTTTATACAGAGAGCGGTGTAGATATCTCCATCTTAATACAGATGGCGGTGTAGATATTTATATGTTCGTTCAGATGGCGATGCAGATATTTCCATGTTCATCCAGATGGCTGTGCAGATATATCCATGTTCATACAGATAGCAGTGTAGATATTTCCATGTTCATACAGATGGCGGTGTAGATATTTCCATGTTTATAGAGATAGCGGTGTAGTTATTTCCATGTGTAAAGAGATAGCTTTGTAGACAATTCCATGTACATGCAGATAGCTGTGTATATATTTCCATTTTCATGCAGATAGTGCTGTAGATATTTCCATGTTCAAACAAATAGTGGTGTAGATATTTCCATGTTTACACAGATAGCGGTGTATGTATTTCCATGTTCATACAGATAGCTTTGTAGATATTTCCATGTTCATCCAGATGGCTGTGTAGATATATCCATGTTCATACAGATGGCGGTGAAGATATTTCCATGTTCATACAGATAGCGGTGTAGATATTTCCATGTTCATACAGATAGCGGTGTAGATATTTCCATGTTCATACAGATAGCGGTGTAGGTATTTCCATGTTCTTACAGATAGCGGTGTAGATATTTAAATGTTCATCCAGATGGCTGTGTAGATATATCCTTGTTCATAGAGATGGTGGTGAAGATATTT
This sequence comes from Gorilla gorilla gorilla, assembly GCF_029281585.2. Lineage (NCBI taxonomy): Eukaryota > Metazoa > Chordata > Mammalia > Primates > Hominidae > Gorilla > Gorilla gorilla. The sequence continues at coordinate 3,445,973 of NC_073231.2, read as the reverse complement.
CCATGTTCATACGGATAGTGGTGTTGATATTTCCATGTTCATACAGATAGCGGTGTAGATATTTCCATGTTCATACAGATAGAGGGGCTGATATTTCCATGTTCATAAAAATAGCAGTGCTGATATTTCCATCTTAATACAGATAGCGGTGTAGATATTTCCATGTTTATACAGATAGCGGAGTGGATATCTCCATCTTAATACAGATGGCCGTGTAGATATTTATATGTTCATACAGATGGCGGTGCAGATATTTCCATGTTCATACAGATGGCGGTGTAGATATTTCCATGTTCATACAGATAGCGGTGTAGTTATTTCCATGTGTAAAGAGACAGCTGTGTAGATATTTCCATGTATATGCAGATAGCTCTGTAGATATTTCCATTTTCATGCAGATAGCGGTGTAGATATTTCCATGTTCAAACAGATAGCGGTGTAGATATTTCCATGTTCATACAGATAGCGGTGTAGATATTTCCATGTTTAAACAGATTGCTGTGAAGATGTATGCAAATTTACACACATAGCCTAGTAGATATTTCCATGTTCATACAGATAGCGGTGTAGATATTTCCATGTTCATCCAGATGGCTGTGTAGATATATCCATGTTCATACAGATAGCGGTGTAGATATTTCCATGTTCATACAGATAGTGGTGTAGATATTTCCATGTTCATACAGATAGCGGTGTAGCTATTTCCATGTTCATACAGATAGCGGTGTAGATATTTCCATGTTCGTACAGATAGCGGTGTAGATATTTCCATGTTCATACAGATAGCGTTGCTGATATTTCCATGTTTATACAGGTAGCGGTGTAGATATTTCCATGTTTATACAGATAGCGGTATAGATATTTCCATGTTTATACAGATAGCGGTGTAGATATTTCCAGGTATATACAGATAGCGGTGTAGATATCTCCATCTTAATACAGATGGCGGTGTAGATATTTACATGTTCATACAGATGGCGGTGTAGATATTTCCATGTTTATAGAGATAGCGGTGTAGTTATTTCCATGTGTAAAGAGATAGCTTTGTAGACATTTCCACGTACATGCAGATAGCTGTGTAGATATTTCCATTTTCATGCAGATAGCGGTGTAGATATTTACATGTTCAAACAGATAGCGGTGTAGATATTTCCATGTTCATACAGATAGCGGTGTAGATATTTCCATGTTTACACAGATAGCGGTGAAGATGTATGCATGTTTACTCAGATAGCGGTGTATATATTTCCATGTTCATACATATAGCTGCGTATATATTTCCATGTTCATCCAGATGGCTGTGTAGATATATCCATGTTCATACAGATGGCGGTGAAGATATTTCCATGTTCATACAGATAGCGGTGTAGATATTTCCATGTTCATACAGATAGTGGTGCAGATATTTCCATGTTCATACAGATAGCGGTGTAGCTATTTCGATGTTCATACAGATAGCGGTGTAGATATTTCCATGTTCATCCAGATGGCTGTGTAGATAAATTCATGTTCATACAGATGGCTGTGTAGATATATCCATGTTCAAACAGATGGCGGTGAAGATATTTCCATGTTCATACGGATAGTGTTGTAGATATTTCCATGTTCATACAGATAGCAGTGTAGATATTTCCATGTTCATACAGATAGCGGTGAAGATATTTCCATGTTCATCCAGATGGCTGTGTAGATATGTGCATGTTCATACAGATAGCGGTGTAGATATTTCCATGTTTATACAGATAGCAGTGTAGATATTTCCATGTTTATACAGATAGCGGTGTAGATATTTCCAAGTTTATACAGATAGCGGTGTAGATATTTCCATGTTCATCCAGATGGCTCTGTAGGTATATCCATGTTCATACAGATAGCGGTGTAGATATTTCCATGTCCATACAGGTAGTTGTGTAGTTATTTCCATGTTCATACAGATAGCGGAGTAGCTATTTCCATGTTCATAAAGATAACGGTGTAGATATTCCCATGTTCATACATATAGCGGTGTAGATATTTCCATGTTCATCCTGATGGCTGTGCAGATATGTCCATGTTCATACAGATAGCGGTGTAGATATTTCCATGTTCATACAGATAGCGGTGTAGCTATTTCCATGTTCATACAGATAGTGGTGTAGATATTTCCATGTTCGTACAGATAGCGGTGTAGCTATTTCCATGTTCATGCAGATTGTAGTGTAGATATTTCCGTGTTCATCCAGATGGCTGTGTAGACATATCCATGTTCATACAGATAGCGGTGAAGATAATTCCACGTTCATACAGATAGCGGTGTAGATATTTCCATGTTCATACAGATAGTGGTGTAGATATTTCCATGTTCATACAGATAGAGGGGTTATATTTCCATGTTCATACAGATAGCGGTGCTGATATTTCCATGTTTATACAGGTAGCGGTGTAGATATTTCCATGTTTATACAGATAGCGGTGTAGATATTTCCATGTTTATACAGATAGCGGTGTAGATATTTCCATGTTCATACAGATAGCGGTGTAGATATCTCCATCTTAATACAGATGGCGGTGTAGATATTTATATGTTCATACAGATGGCCATGCAGATATTTCCATGTTCATACAGATGGTGGTGTAGATATTTCCGTGTTCATACAGATAGCGGTGTAGTTATTTCCATGTGTAAAGAGATAGCTGTGTAGATATTTCCATGTATATGCAGATAGCTGGGTAGATAATTCCATTTTCATGCAGATAGTGGTTTAGATATTTCCATGTTCAAACAGATAGTGGTGTAGATATTTCTATGTTCATACACATAGCGGTTTAGATATTTCCATGTTTATACAGATGGCGGTGAAGATGTATGCATGTTTACACAGATAGCGGTGTAGGTATTTCCATGTTCATACAGATAGCGGTGTAGATATTTCCATGTTCATCCAGATGGCTGTGTAGATATATCCGTGTTCATGCAGATTGCGGTGAAGATATTTCCATGTTCATACGGATAGCGGTGTAGATATTTCCATGTTCATACAGATAGCGGTGTAGATATTTCCAAGTTCATACAGATAGAGGGGCTGATATTTCCATGTTCATACAGATAGCGGTGCTGATATTTCCATGTTTATACCAGTAGCAGTGTAGATATTTCCATGTTTATACAGATAGCGGTGTAGATATTTCCATGTTTATACAGATAGCGGTGTAGATATTTCCATGTTTATACAGATAGCGGTGTAGATATCTCCATCTTAATACAGATGGCCGTGTAGATATTTATATGTTCATACAGATGGCGGTGAAGGTATTTCCATGTTCATACAGATGGCGGTGTAGATAGTTCCGTGTTCATACATATAGCGGTGTAGATATTTCCATGTGTAAAGAGATAGCTGTGTAGATATTTCCATGTATATGCAGATAGCCCTGTAGATATTTCCATTTTCATGCAGATAGCGGAGTAGATATCTCCATGTTTATACAGATAGCGGTGTAGTTATCTCCATCTTAATACAGATGGCGGTGAAGATATTTCCATGTTCATACAGATAGCGGTGTAGATATTTCCATGTTCATACAGATAGCGGTGTAGATATTTCCATGTTCATACAGATAGCGGTGTAGATATTTCCGTGTTCAAACAGATAGCGGTGTATATATTTCCATGTTCATGCAGATAGCGGTGTAGATATTTCCATGTTTATACAGATAGCGGTGATGACGTATGCATGTTTACACAGATAGCGGTGTAGATATTTCCATGTTCATCCAGATGGCTGTGTAGATATATCCATGTTCATACTGATGGAGGTGAAGATATTTCCATGTTCATACAGATAGCGGTGTAGATATTTCCATGTTCATACAGATAGCGGTGTAGCTATTTCCATGTTCATACAGATAGCGGTGTAGATATTTCCATGTTCGTTCAGATAGCGGTGAAGATATTTCCATGTTCGTTCAGATAGCGGTGAAGATATTTCCATGTTCATACAGATAGCGGTGCTGATATTTCCATGTTTATACAGGTAGCGGTCTATATATTTCCATGTTTATACAGATAGCGGTGTAGATATGTCCATGTTTATACCGATAGCGGTGTAGATATTTCCAGGTTTATACAGATAGCGGTGTAGATATCTCCATCTTAATACAGATGGCGGTGTAGATATTTATATGTTCATTCAGATGGCGGTGCAGATATTTCCATGTTCATACAGATGGCGGTGTAGATATTTCCATGTTTATAGAGATAGCGGTGTAGTTATTTCCACTTGTAAAGAGATAGCTTTGTAGACATTTCCATGTACATGCAGATAGCTGTGTAGATATTTCCATTTTCATGCAGATAGCGGTGTAGATATTTCCATGTTCAAACAGATAGCGGTGTAGATATTTCCATGCTCATACAGATAGCGGTGTAGATATTTCCATGTTTATACAGATAGCGGTGAAGTTGTATGCATGTTTACACAGATAGAGGTGTATATATTTCCATGTTCATACAGATAGCTGTGTAGATATTTCCATTTTCATCCAGATGGCTGTCTAGATATATCCATGTTCATACAGATGGCGGTGAAGATATTTCCATGTTCATACAGATAGCGGTGTAGATATTTCCATGTTCATCCAGATGGCTGTGTAGATATATCCATGTTCATACAGATGGCGGTGAAGATATTTCCATGTTCATACAGATAGAGGGGCTGATATTTCCATGTTCATTCAGATAGCGGTGCTGATATTTCCATGTTTATACAGGTAGCGGTGTAGATATTTCCATGTTTATAGATAGCGGTGTAGATATTTCCATGTTTATACAGATAGCGGTGTAGATATTTCCATGTTTATACAGATAGCGGTGTAGATATCTCCATCTTAATACAGATGGCCGTGTAGATATTTATATGTTCATTCTGATGCCGGTGCAGATATTTCGATGTTCATACCGATGGCGGTGTAGATATTTCCATGTTCATACAGATAGCGGTGCTTATGTTTCCATGTTTATACAGGTAGCGGTGTAGATATTTCCATGTTTATACAGATAGCGGTGTAGATATTTCCATGTTTATACAGATAGCGGTGTAGATATCTCCATCTTAATACAGATGGCCGTGTAGATATTTATATGTTCATACAGATGGCGGTGAAGGTATTTCCATGTTCATACAGATGGCGGTGTAGATAGTTCCGTGTTCATACAGATAGCGGTGTAGATATTTCCATGTGTAAAGAGATAGCTGTGTAGATATTTCCATGTATATGCAGATAGCCCTGTAGATATTTCCATTTTCATGCATATAGCGGAGTAGATATCTCCATGTTTATACAGATAGCGTTGTAGTTATCTCCATCTTAATACAGATGGCGGTGAAGATATTTCCATGTTCATACAGATAGCGGTGTAGATATTTCCATGTTCATACAGATAGCGGTGTAGATATTTCCATGTTCATACAGATAGCGGTGTAGATATTTCCGTGTTCAGATAGCGGTGTATATATTTCCATGTTCATGCAGATAGCGGTGTAGATATTTCCATGTTTATACAGATAGCGGTGATGACGTATGCATGTTTACACAGATAGCGGTGTAGATATTTCCATGTTCATCCAGATGGCTGTGTAGATATATCCATGTTCATACTGATGGAGGTGAAGATATTTCCATGTTCATACAGATAGCGGTGTAGATATTTCCATGTTCATACAGATAGCGGTGTAGCTATTTCCATGTTCATACAGATAGCGGTGTAGATATTTCCATGTTCGTTCAGATAGCGGTGAAGATATTTCCATGTTCGTTCAGATAGCGGTGAAGATATTTCCATGTTCATACAGATAGCGGTGCTGATATTTCCATGTTTATACAGGTAGCGGTCTAGATATTTCCATGTTTATACAGATAGCGGTGTAGATATGTCCATGTTTATACCGATAGCGGTGTAGATATTTCCAGGTTTATACAGATAGCGGTGTAGATATCTCCATCTTAATACAGATGGCGGTGTAGATATTTATATGTTCATTCAGATGGCGGTGCAGATATTTCCATGTTCATACAGATGGCGGTGTAGATATTTCCATGTTTATAGAGATAGCGGTGTAGTTATTTCCACTTGTAAAGAGATAGCTTTGTAGACATTTCCATGTACACGCAGATAGCTGTGTAGATATTTCCATTTTCATGCAGATAGCGGTGTAGATATTTCCATGTTCAAACAGATAGCGGTGTAGATATTTCCATGCTCATACAGATAGCGGTGTAGATATTTCCATGTTTATACAGATAGCGGTGAAGTTGTATGCATGTTTACACAGATAGAGGTGTATATATTTCCATGTTCATACAGATAGCTGTGTAGATATTTCCATTTTCATCCAGATGGCTGTCTAGATATATCCATGTTCATACAGATGGCGGTGAAGATATTTCCATGTTCATACAGATAGCGGTGTAGATATTTCCATGTTCATCCAGATGGCTGTGTAGATATATCCATGTTCATACAGATGGTGGTGAAGATATTTCCATGTTCATACAGATAGAGGGGCTGATATTTCCATGTTCATTCAGATAGCGGTGCTGATATTTCCATGTTTATACAGGTAGCGGTGTAGATATTTCCATGTTTATAGATAGCGGTGTAGATATTTCCATGTTTATACAGATAGCGGTGTAGATATTTCCATGTTTATACAGATAGCGGTGTAGATATCTCCATCTTAATACAGATGGCCGTGTAGATATTTATATGTTCATTCTGATGCCGGTGCAGATATTTCGATGTTCATACCGATGGCGGTGTAGATATTTCCATGTTCATACAGATAGCGGTGCTTATGTTTCCATGTTTATACAGGTAGCGGTGTAGATATTTCCATGTTTATACAGATAGCGGTGTAGATATTTCCATCTTCATCCAAATGGCTGTGTAGATATATCCATGTTCATACAGATAGCGGTGTAGATATTTCCAAGTTCATACAGATAGCGGTGAAGATATTTCCATGTTCATCCAGATGGCTGTGTAGATATATCCATGTTCATACAGATAGCGGTGTAGATATTTCCATGTTTATACAGATAGCCGTGTAGATATTTCCATGTTTATACAGATAGCGGTGTAGATATTTCCAAGTTTATACAGATAGCGGTGTGGATATTTCCATGTTCATCCAGATGGCTGTGTAGGTATATCCATGTTCATACAGATAGCGGTGTAGATATTTCCATGTCCATACAGGTAGTTGTGTACGTATTTCCATGTTCATACAGATAGCGGTGAAGCTATTTCCACGTTCATAAAGATAACGGTGTAGATATTCCCATGTTCATACGTATAGCGGTGTAGATATTTCCATGTTCATCCAGATGGCTGTGCAGATATATCCATGTTCATACAGATAGCGGTGTAGATATTTCCATGTTCATACAGATAGCGGTGTAGCTATTTCCATGTTCATACAGATATTGGTGTAGATATTTCCATGTTCGTACAGATAGCGGTGTAGCTATTTCCATGTTCATGCAGATAGCGGTGTAGATATTTCCATGTTCATCCAGAAGGCTGTGTAGACATATCCATGTTCATACAGATAGCGGTGAAGATAATTCCATGTTCATACAGATAGCGGTGTAGATATTTCCATGTTCATACAGATTGTGGTGTAGATATTTCCATGTTCATTCAGATAGAGGGGCTAATATTTCCATGTTCATACAGATAGCGGTGCTGATATTTCCATGTTTATACAGGTGGCGGTGTAGATATTTCCATCTTTATACAGATAGCGGTGTAGATATTTCCATGTTTATACAGATAGCGATGTAGATATTTCCATGTTCATACAGTTAGCGGTGTAGATATCTCCATCTTAATACCGATGGCGGTGTAGATATTTATATGTTCATAAGATGGCCATGCAGATATTTCCATGTTCATACAGATGGCGGTGTAGATATTTCCGTGTTCATACAGAGAGCGGTGTAGTTATTTCCATGTGTAAAGAGATAGCTGTGTAGATATTTACATGTATATGCAGATAGCTGGGTAGATATTTCCATTTTCATGCAGATAGTGGTTTAGGTATTTCCATGTTCAAACAGATTGCGGTGTAGATATTTCCATGTTCATACACTTAGCGGTTTAGATATTTCCATGTTTATACAGATGGCGGTGAAGATGTATGCATGTTTACACAGATAGCGGTGTAGGTATTTCCATGTTCATACAGATAGCGGTGTAGATATTTCCATGTTCATCCAGATGGCTGTGTAGATATATCCATGTTCATACAGATTGCGGTGAAGATATTTCCATGTTCGTACGGATAGCTGTGTAGATATTTCCATGTTCATACAGATAGCGGTGTAGATATTTCCATGTTCATACAGATAGAGGGGCTGATATTTCCATGTTCATACAGATAGCGGTGCTGATATTTCCATGTTTATACAGGTAGCAGTGTAGATATTTCCATGTTTATACAGATAGCGGTGAAGATGTATGCATGTTTACACAGATAGCTGTGTAGATATTTCCATGTTCATACAGATAGCGGTGTAGATATTTCCATGTTCATCCAGATGGCTGTGTAGATATATCCATGTTCATACAGATGGCGGTGAAGATATTTCCATGTTCGTACAGATAGCGGTGTTGATATTTCCATGTTCATACAGATAGTGGTGTAGATATTTCCATGTTCATACAGATAGCGGTGTAGCTATTTCCATGTTCATACAGATAGCGGTGTAGATATTTCCATGTTCGTACAGATAGCGGTGCTGATATTTCCATGTTTTACAGATTGCGGTGTAGATATTTCCATTGATATACAGATAGCTGAGTAGATATTTGCATGTTCATAGAGTTAGCGGTGTAGATATTTCCATGTTCATACAGATGGCGGTGTAGATATTTCCACGTTCATACAGATGGCGGTGTAGATATTTCCACGTTCATACAGATGGCGGTGTAGATATATCCATGTTCGTACAGATGGCGGTGTAGATGTTTCCATGTTCATAGAGATGGTGGTGTAGTTATTTCCATGTTTATGCAGATAGCGGTATAGATATTTTCGTGTTTATACAGATGGTGGTGTAGATATTACCATGTTTATAGAGATGGCGGTCTAGATATCTCCACGTTTATAGAGATAGTGGTGTAGTTATTTCCAAGTTTATAGAGACAGGATTGTAGATATTTCCATGTTTATACAGATAGCGGTGAAGATATTTCCATGTTTATACAGATAGCGGTGTAGATATTTCCATGTTTATACAGATAGCAGTGTAGATATTTCCATGTTTATAGAGATAGTGGTGTAGATAATTTCAATTTTGTACAGATAGCAGTGTAGATATTTCCAAGTTCATACAGATAGCGGTGTAGATATTTCCACGTTTATAGAGATGGCGGTGTAGATATTTCCATGTTCATACAGATGGCGGTGTAGATATTTCCAAGTTTTTAGAGATGGCGGTGTAGATATTTTCATGTTTACACAGATGGCGGTGGAAGTATTTCCATGTTTACACAGATAGCGGTGTAGACATTTCCATGTTTACACAGATAGCGGTGTGGATATTTCCATGTTTATGCAGATAGCAGTGTAGATATTTCCATGTTCATACAGATAGCGGTGTCGATATTTCCACGTTTATAGAGATGGTGGTGTAGATATTTCCATGTTCATAGAGATGGCGGTGTAGATATTACCATGTTTATGCAGATAGCGGTATAGATATTTCCATGTTTATACAGATGGCAGTGTAGATATTTCCATGTTTATAGAGACGGCGGTGTAGATATTTCCATGTTCATACAGATGGCGGTGTAAATATTTCCACGTTTATAGGGATGGCGGTGTAGATATTTTTATGTTTACACAGATGGCGGTGTAGATATTTCCATGTTTACACACATAGCGGTGAAGTAATTTCCATGTTTACACAGATAGCGGTGTGGATATTTCCATGTTTATGCAGACAGCAGTGTAGATATTTCCATGTTTATACAGATAGCGGTGCGGATATTTCCATGTTTATACAGAAAGTTGGGCAGATATTTCCATTTTTATATAGACAGCGGTGTAGATATTTCCATCTTAATACAGATGGCGGTGTAGATATGTCCATGTTTGTACAGACAGCTGTTTAGATATTTCCATGTTCATACAGATGGCGGTGTAGATATTTCGAAGTTTATAGAGATAGCGCTGTAGTTATTTCCATATTTATAGAGAAATCTGTGTAGATATTTCCATGTATATTCAGATAGCTGTGTCGATATTTCCATGTTCATGCAGATAGCGGTGTATTTATTTCCATGTTCATCCAGATGCCGGTGCACATATATCCATGTTCATACAGATCGCGGTGAAGATATTTCCATGTTCATACAGATGGTGGTGTAGATATTTCCATGTTCATACAAATGGCGGTGTAGATATTTCCATGTTCATAGAGATGGCAGTGTAGATATTTCCATGTTCATTCAAATGGCGGTGTAGATATTTCCATGTTCATAGAGATGGAGGTGTAGATATTTCCATATTTATACAGATAGCACTGCAGTTATTTCCATGTTGATAGGGATAGCAGTGTAGATATTTTCATTGATATACAGATAGCTGTGTAGATATTTGCATATTCATACAGATAGCGGCCTAGATATTTCCATGTTCATACAGATAGCAGTGTAGATATTTCCATGTTCATATAGATGGCAGTGTAGATATTTCCATGTTCATACAGGTGGCGGTGTAGATATTTCCATGTTTATACAGATAGCAGTGTAGTTATTTCCATGTTTATAGAGATGGCAGTGTAGATATTTCCATTGATATACTGATAGCTGTGTAGATACTTGCATGTCCATACAGATAGCGGTGTAGATATTTCCATGTTCATACAGATAGCGGTGTAGATATTTCCATGTTTATACAGATAGTGGTGCGGATATTTCCATGTTTATACAGATAGTTGGGCAGATATTTCCATGTTTATACAGATATCGATGTAGATATTTCCATCTTAATACAGATGGCGGTGTAGATATGTCCATGTTCGTACAGATGGCGTTGAACATATTTCCATGTTCATACAGATGGCGGTGTAGATATTTTGAAGTTTATAGAGATAGCGCTGTAGTTATTTCCATATTAGTTGAGAAATCTGTGTAGATATTTCCATGTATATGCAGATAGCTGTGTAGATATTTCCATTTTCATGCAGATAGCGGTGTAGATATTTCCATGTTCATCCAGATGCCGGTGTAGATATATCCATGTTCATACAGATGGCGGTGAAGATATTTCCATGTTCATACAGATAGCCGTGTAGATATTTCCATGTTCATACAGATAGCGGTGTAGATATTTCCATGTTCATACAGACAGCGGTGCTGATATTTCCATGTTCATCCAGATGGCTGTGTAGATATATCCATGTTCATACAGATGGCGGTGTACATATTTCCATGTTCGTGCAAATGGCGGTATAGATATTTCCATGTTCATAGAGATGGCGGTGTAGATATTTCCATGTACATACAAATGGCGGTGTAGATATTTCCATGTTCGTACAGATGGCGGTGCAGATATTTCCATGTTCATACAGTTAGCCGTGTAGATATTTCCATGTTCATACAGAGGGCAGTGTAGATATTTATATGTTCATACAGATGGCGGTGTAGATGTTTCCATGTTCGTATGGATGGCAGTGTAGATATTTCCATGTTCATACAGGTGGCGGTGTAGATATTTCCATGTTTATAGAGATAGCAGTGTAGTTATTTCCATGTTTATAGAGATAGCAGAGTAGATATTTCCATTGATATACAGATAGCTGTGTAGATATTTGCATGTTCGTACAGATAGCGGTGTAGATATTTCCATGTTCATACAGAGAGTGGTGTAGATATTTCCATGTTCACACAGATAGCGGTGTAGTTATTTCCATGTTCAGATAGCTGTGTAGATATTTCCATGTTCATACAGATAGCGGTGTAGATATTTCCATGTTCATACAGATAGCGGTGTAGATATTTCCATGTTCATACAGATAGCGGTGTAGATATTTCCATGTTGATACAGTTAGCGGTGTAGATATTTCCATGTTCATACCAATGGCGGTGTAGATATTTACATGTTCATACAGATGGCGGTATAGATATTTCCATGTTCGTACAGATGTCGTTGTAGATATTTCCATGTTCATAGAGATGGCGGCGTAGATATTTCCATGTTCATACAGATGGCTGTGTAGATATTTCCATGTTCATACAAATGGCGGTGTAGATATTTCCATGTTCATAGAGATGGCGGTGTAGATATTTCCATGTTCATAGAAATGGCGGTGTAGATATTTCCATCTTCATAGACATGGCGGTGTAGATATTTCCATGTTTATAGAGATAGCAGTGTAGTTATTTCCATGTTTATAGAGATATCAGTATTGATATTTCCATTGATATACAGATAGCGGTGTAGATATTTCCATGTTCATACAGAGACCGTTGTAGACATTTCCATGTTCATACAGATAGCGGTGCAGATATTTCCATTTTCATACAGATAGCGGTGTAGATATTTCCATGTTCATACAGTTAGCGGTGTAGATATTTCCATGTTCATACAGATGGCAGTGTAGATATTTACATGTTCATACAGATGGCGGTGCAGATATTTCCATGTTCGTATGGATGGCAGTGTAGATATTTCCATGTTTATACAGATAGCGGTATAGGTATTTCCATGTATATACAGATGGTGGTGTAGATATTTCCATGTTTATAGAGATGGCGGTCTAGATATTTCCATGTTTACAGAGATGGTGGTGTAGTTATTTCCAAGTTTATAGAGACAGCGTTGTAGATATTTCCATGTTTATACAGATAGCGGTGAAGATATTTCCATGTTTATACAGATAGCGGTGTAGACATTTCCATGTTTATATAGATAACAGTGTAGATATTTCCATGTTTGTACAGATAACAGTGTAGATATTTCCATGTTTATAGAGATAGGGGTGTAGATAATTTCAATTTTATACAGAGTGCAGTGTAGATATTTCCATGTCTATACAGATAGCGGTGTAGATATTTCCACGTTTATAGAGATGGCGGTGTAGATATTTCCATGTTCATACAGACGGCGGTGTAGATATTTCCATGATTATGGGGATGGCAGTGTAGATATTTTCATATTTACACAGATGGCGGTGTACATATTTCCATGTTTACACAGATAGCGGTGTAGATATTTCCATGTTTATACAGATAGCGGTGTGGATATTTCCATGTTTATGCAGATAGCAGTGTAGATATTTCCATGTTTATACAGATAGCGGTGCGGATATTTCCATGTTTATACAGATAGTTGGGCAGATATTTCCATGTTTATACAGATATCGGTGTAGATATTTCCATCTTAATACAGATGGCGGTGTAGATATTTCCATGTTCTTACAGATGGCGGTGTAGATATTTCGAAGTTTATAGAGATAGCGCTGTAGTTATTTCCATATTTATAGAGAAATCTGTGTAGATATTTAAATGTATATTCAGATAGCTGTGTAGATATTTCCATGTTCATGCAGATAGCAGTGTAGATATTTCCATGTTCATCCAGATGCCGGTGTACATATATCCATGTTCATACAGATGGCAGAGAAGATATTTCCATGTTCATACAGATGGCGGTGTAGATATTTCCACGTTCATACAAATGGCGGTGTAGATACTTCCATGTTCATAGAGATGGCGGTGTAGATATTAGCATGTTCATACAAATGGCGGTGTAGATATTTCCATGTTCATAGAGATGGCGGTGTAGATATTTCCGTGTTTATACAGATAGCAGTGTAGTTATTTCCATGTTTATAGAGATAGCAGTGTAGATATTTCCATTGATATACAGATAGCTGTGTAGATATTTGCATGTTCATACAGATAGCGGTGTAGATATTTCCATGTTCGTAGAGATAGCGGTGTAGATATTTCCATGTTCATACAGATAGCGGTGTAGATATTTCCATGTTCATACAGATAGCTGTGTAGATATTTCCATGTTCATACAGATAGCGGTGTAGATATTTCCATGTTCTTACAGTTACCGGTGTAGATATTTCCATGTTCATACAGATGGCGGTGTAGATATTTACATTTTCATACAGATGGCGGTGTAAATATTTCCATGTTCGTACAGATGGCGGTGTAGATATTTCCATGTTCATACAGATGGCGGAGTAGATATTTACATGTTCATACAGATGGTGGTGTAGGTATTTCCATGTTCATACAGATGGCGGTGTAGATATTTCCATGTCTATTGAGATTGCAGTGTAGATATTTTCATGTTTACACAGATGGCGGTGTAGATATTTCCATGTTTACACAGATAGCGGTGTAGACATTTCCATGTTTACACAGATAGCGGTGTGGATAGTTCCATGTTTATGCAGATAGCGGTGTAGATATTTCCACGTTTATACAGATAGCCGTGCGGATATTTCCATGTTTATCCAGATGGGCAGATATTTCGATGTTTATACTGATAGCGGTGTAGATAGTTCCATCTTAATACAAATGGCGGTGTAGATATGTCCAAGTTCGTACAGATGGCGTTGTAGATATTTCCATGTTCATACAGATGGTGGTGTAGATATTTCGAAGTTTATAGAGATAGCGCTGTAGTTATTGCCATATTTATAGAGAAATCTGTGTAGATATTTCCATGTTTATGCAGATAGCTGTGTAGATATTTCCATGTTCATGTGGATAGCGGTGTAGATATTTCCATGTTCATCCAGATGCCGGTGTAGATATATCCATGTTCATACAGATGGCGGTGAAGGTATTTCCATGTTCATACAAATGGCGGTGTAGATATTACCATGTTCATAGAGATGGCGGTGTAGATATTTCCATGTTCATACAAATGGCGGTGTAGATATTTCCATGCTCATAGAGATGACGGTGTAGATATTTCCATGTTTGTACAGATAGCAGTGTAGTTATTTCCATGTTTATAGAGATAGTGGTGTAGATAATTTCAATTTTATACAGATATCTGTGTAGGTATTTGCATGTTCATAAAAATAGCGGTGTAGATATTTCCATGTTCGTACAGATAGCCGTGTAGATATTTCTATGTTCATACAGATAGCGGTGTAGATATTTCCATGTTCATACAGATAACGGTGTAGATATTTCCCTGTTCATACAGATAGCGGTGTAGATATTTCCATGTTCATACAGATGGCGGTGTAGATATTTACATGTTCATACAGATGGCGGTGTAGATATTTCCATGTTCTTACAGATGGCGGTGTAGATATTTCCATGTTCATAGAGATGGCGGTGTAGATATTTCCATGTTTATGCAGATAGCGGTATAGATACTTCCATGTTTATACAGATGGTGGTGTAGGTATTTCCATGTTTATGGAGATGGCGGTCTAGATATTTCCATGTTTATAGAGATTGTGGTGTAGTTATTTCCAAGTTTATAGAGACAGCGTTGTAGATATTTCCATGTTTATACGGACAGCGGTGAAGATATTTCCATGTTTATACAGATAGCGGTGTAGATATTTCCATGTTTATACAGATAACAGTGTAGATATTTCCATGTTTATGGAGATAGGGGTGTAGATAATTTCAATTTTATACAGATAGCAGTGTAGATATTTCCAAGATCATACAGATAGCGGTGTAGATATTTCCACGTTTATAGAGATGGCGGTATAGATATTTCCATGTTCATACAGATGGCGGTGTAGATATTTCCATGTGTATAGAGATGGCGGTGTAGATATTTTCATGTTTACAAAGATGGCGGTGTAGATATTTCCATGTTTACACAGATAGCGGTGTAGACATTTCCATGTTTACACAGATAGCGGTGTGGATATTTCCATGTTTATGCAGATAGCGGTGTAGATATTTCCATGTTTATACAGATAGCGGTGCGGATATTTCCATGTTTATACAGATGGGCAGATATTTCCATGTTTATACAGATAGCGGTGTAGATATTTCCATCTTAATACAGATGCCGGTGTAGATATGTCCATGTTCGTACAGATGACGGTGTAGATATTTCCATGTTCATACAGATGGCGGTGTAGATATTTAGAAGTTTATAGAGATAGCGCTGTAGTTATTTCCATATTTATAGAGAAATCTTTGTAGATATTTCCATGTATATGCAGATAGCTGAGTAGATATTTCCATGTTCATGCAGATAGCGGTGTAGATATATCCATGTTCATACAGATGGCGGTGAAGATATTTCCAAGTTCATACAGATGGCGGTGTAGATATTTCCATGTTCATAAAAATGGCGGTGCAGGTATTTCCATGTTCATAGAGATGGCGTTGTAGATATTTACATGTTCATACAAATGGCGGTGTAGTTATTTCCATGTTCATAGAGATGGTGGTGTAGATATTTCCATGTTTATACAGATAGCAGTGTAGTTATTTCCATGTTTATAGTGATAGTGGTGTAGATAATTTCATTTTTATACAGATAGCTGTGTAGACATTTGCATGTTCATACAGATAACGGTGTAGATATTTCCATGTTCATACAGATAGCGATGTAGATATTTCCATGTTCATACAGATAGCAGTGTAGATATTTCCATGTTCATACAGGTAGCGGTGTAGATATTTCCATGTTTATACAGATAGCGGTGCGGATATTTCCATGTTTATACAGATAGTTGGGCAGATATTTCCATGTTTATACAGATATCGGTGTAGATATTTCCATCTTAATACAGATGGCGGTGTAGATATTTCCATGTTCATACAGATGGCGGTGTAGATATTTCGAAGTTTATAGAGATAGCGCTGTAGTTATTTCCATATTTATAGAGAAATCTGTGTAGATATTTAAATGTATATTCAGATAGCTGTGTAGATATTTCCATGTTCATGCAGATAGCAGTGTAGATATTTCCATGTTCATCCAGATGCCGGTGTACATATATCCATGTTCATACAGATGGCGGAGAAGATATTTCCATGTTCATACAGATGGCGGTGTAGATATTTCCACGTTCATACAAATGGCGGTGTAGATACTTCCATGTTCATAGAGATGGCGGTGTAGATATTTCCATGTTCATGCAAATGGCGGTGTAGATATTTCCATGTTCATAGAGATGGCGGTGTAGATATTTCCATGTTTATACAGATAGCAGTGTAGTTATTTCCATGTTTATAGAGATAGCAGTGTAGATATTTCCATTGATATACAGATAGCTGTGTAGATATTTGCATGTTCATACAGATAGCGGTGTAGATATTTCCATGTTCGTAGAGATAGCGGTGTAGATATTTCCATGTTCATACAGATAGCGGTGTAGATATTTCCATGTTCATACAGATAGCTGTGTAGATATTTCCATGTTCATACAGATAGCGGTGTAGATATTTCCATGTTCTTACAGTTACCGGTGTAGATATTTCCATGTTCATACAGATGGCGGTGTAGATATTTACATTTTCATACAGATGGCGGTGTAGATATTTCCCTGTTCGTACAGATGGCGGTGTAGATATTTCCATGTTCATACAGATGGCGGTGTAGATATTTACATGTTCATACAGATGGTGGTGTAGGTATTTCCATGTTCATACAGATGGCGGTGTAGATATTTCCATGTCTATTGAGATTGCAGTGTAGATATTTTCATGTTTACACAGATGGCGGTGTAGATATTTCCATGTTTACACAGATAGCGGTGTAGACATTTCCATGTTTACACAGATAGCGGTGTGGATAGTTCCATGTTTATGCAGATAGCGGTGTAGATATTTCCACGTTTATACAGATAGCCGTGCGGATATTTCCATGTTTATCCAGATGGGCAGATATTTCGATGTTTATACTGATAGCGGTGTAGATAGTTCCATCTTAATACAAATGGCGGTGTAGATATGTCCAAGTTCGTACAGATGGCGTTGTAGATATTTCCATGTTCATACAGATGGTGGTGTAGATATTTCGAAGTTTATAGAGATAGCGCTGTAGTTATTGCCATATTTATAGAGAAATCTGTGTAGATATTTCCATGTTTATGCAGATAGCTGTGTAGATATTTCCATGTTCATGTGGATAGCGGTGTAGATATTTCCATGTTCATCCAGATGCCGGTGTAGATATATCCATGTTCATACAGATGGCGGTGAAGGTATTTCCATGTTCATACAAATGGCGGTGTAGATATTACCATGTTCATAGAGATGGCGGTGTAGATATTTCCATGTTCATACAAATGGCGGTGTAGATATTTCCATGCTCATAGAGATGACGGTGTAGATATTTCCATGTTTGTACAGATAGCAGTGTAGTTATTTCCATGTTTATAGAGATAGTGGTGTAGATAATTTCAATTTTATACAGATATCTGTGTAGGTATTTGCATGTTCATAAAAATAGCGGTGTAGATATTTCCATGTTCGTACAGATAGCCGTGTAGATATTTCTATGTTCATACAGATAGCGGTGTAGATATTTCCATGTTCATACAGATAACGGTGTAGATATTTCCCTGTTCATACAGATAGCGGTGTAGATATTTCCATGTTCATACAGATGGCGGTGTAGATATTTACATGTTCATACAGATGGCGGTGTAGATATTTCCATGTTCGTACAGATGGCGGTGTAGATATTTCCATGTTCATAGAGATGGCGGTGTAGATATTTCCATGTTTATGCAGATAGCGGTATAGATAGTTCCATGATTATACAGATGGTGGTGTAGGTATTTCCATGTTTATGGAGATGGCGGTCTAGATATTTCCATGTTTATAGAGATAGTGGTGTAGTTATTTCCAAGTTTATAGAGACAGCGTTGTAGATATTTCCATGTTTATACGGACAGCGGTGAAGATATTTCCATGTTTATACAGATAGCGGTGTAGATATTTCCATGTTTATACAGATAACAGTGTAGATATTTCCATGTTTATGGAGATAGGGGTGTAGATAATTTCAATTTTATACAGATAGCAGTGTAGATATTTCCAAGATCATACAGATAGCGGTGTAGATATTTCCACGTTTATAGAGATGGCGGTATAGATATTTCCATGTTCATACAGATGGCGGTGTAGATATTTCCATGTGTATAGAGATGGCGGTGTAGATATTTTCATGTTTACAAAGATGGCGGTGTAGATATTTCCATGTTTACACAGATAGCGGTGTACACATTTCCATGTTTACACAGATAGCGGTGTGGATATTTCCATGTTTATGCAGATGGCGGTGTAGATATTTCCATGTTTATACAGATAGCGGTGCGGATATTTCCATGTTTATACAGATGGGCAGATATTTCCATGTTTATACAGATAGCGGTGTAGATATTTCCATCTTAATACAGATGCCGGTGTAGATATGTCCATGTTCGTACAGATGACGGTGTAGATATTTCCATGTTCATACAGATGGCGGTGTAGATATTTAGAAGTTTATAGAGATAGCGCTGTAGTTATTTCCATATTTATAGAGAAATCTTTGTAGATATTTCCATGTATATGCAGATAGCTGAGTAGATATTTCCATGTTCATGCAGATAGCGGTGTAGATATATCCATGTTCATACAGATGGCGGTGAAGATATTTCCAAGTTCATACAGATGGCGGTGTAGATATTTCCATGTTCATAAAAATGGCGGTGCAGGTATTTCCATGTTCATAGAGATGGCGTTGTAGATATTTACATGTTCATACAAATGGAGGTGTAGATATTTCCATGGTCATAGAGATGGTGGTGTAGATATTTCCATGTTTATACAGATAGCAGTGTAGTTATTTCCATGTTTATAGTGATAGTGGTGTAGATAATTTCATTTTTATACAGATAGCTGTGTAGACATTTGCATGTTCATACAGATAACGGTGTAGATATTTCCATGTTCATACAGATAGCGATGTAGATATTTCCATGTTCATACAGATAGCAGTGTAGATATTTCCATGTTCATACAGGTAGCGGTGTAGATATTTCCATGTTTATACAGATAGCAGTGTAGTTATTTCCATGTTTATAGAGATAGCAGTGTAGATATTTCCATTGATATACAGATACCTGTGTAGATATTTGCATGTTCATACAGATAGCGGTGTAGATATTTCCATGTTTGTACAGATAGCAGTGTAGATATTTCCATGTTCATACAGATAGCGGTGTAGATATTTCCATGTTCATACAGATAAGGGTGTAGATATTTCCATGTTCTTACAGATAGCGGTGTAGATATTTCCATTATCAGACAGTTAGCAGTGTAGATATTTCCATGTTCATACAGATGGCGGTGTAGATATTTACATGTTCATACAGATGGAGGTGTAGATATTTCCATGTTTGTACAAATGGTGGTGTAGATATTTCCATGTTCATAGAGATGGCGGTGTGGATATTTCCATGTTTATGCAGATAGTGGTATAGATATTTCCATGTTTATACAGATGGTGGTGTAGATATTTCAATGTTTATAGAGATGGCGGTCTAGATATTTCCATGTTTATACAGATAGCGGTGAAGATATTTCCATGTTTATACAGATAGCGGTGTAGATATTTCCATGTTTATACAGATAGCAGTGTAGATTTTTCCATGTTTATAGTGATAGTGGAGTAGATAATTTCAATTTTATACGTAGAGCAGTGTAGATATTTCCAAGTTCATACAGATAGCGACGTAGATATTTCCACGTTTATGGAGATGGCGGTGTAGATATTTCCATGTTCATACTGATGGCGGTGTAGATATCTCTATGTTCATACAAATGGCGGTGTAGATATTTCCATGTTCATAGAGATGGCGATGTAGATATTTCCATGTTCGTACGGATGGCAGTGTAGACATTTCCATGTTCATACAGGTGGCGGTGTAGATATTTCCATGTTTATACCGATAGCAGTGTAGTTATTTCCATGTTTATAGAGATAGCAGTGTAGATATTTCCATTGATATACATATAGGTGTGTAGATATTTGCATGTTCATACCGATATCGGTGTAGATATTTCCATGTTCTTACAGATAGCGGTGTAGATATTTCCATGTTCATACAGATAGCGGTGTAGATATTTCCATGTTCATACAGATAACGGTGTAGATATTTCCATGTTCATACAGATAGCGGTGTAGATATGTCCATGTTCATACAGTTAGCGGTGCAGATATTTCCATGTTCATACAGATGGCGGTGTAGTTATTTACATGTTCATACAGATGGCAGTGTAGATATTTCCATGTTCGTACAGATGGCGGTGTAGATATTTCCATGTTCATAGAGATGGCGGTGTAGATATTTCCATGTTTATGCAGATAGCGGTATAGATATTTCCATGTTTATACAGATGGTGGTGTAGGTATTTCCATGTTTATAGAGATGGCGGTCTAGATATTTCCATGTTTATAGAGATAGTGGTGTAGTTATTTCCAAGTTTATAGAGACAGCGTTGTAGATATTTCCATGTTTATACAGATAGCGGTGAAGATATTTCCATGTTTATACAGATAGCGGTGTAGATATTTCCATGTTTATACAGATAACAGTGTAGATATTTCCATGTTTATAGATATAGGGGTGTAGATAATTTCAATTTTATACAGATAGCAGTGTAGTTATTTCCAAGTTCATACAGATAGCGGTGTAAATATTTCCACGTTTATAGAGATGGCGGTGTAGATATTTCCATGTTCATACAGATGGCGGTGTAGATATTTACATGTTTATAGAGATGGCGGTGTAGATATTTTCATGTTTACACAGATTGGGGTGTAGATATTTCCATGTTTACACAGATGGCGGTGTAGACATTTCCATGTTTACACAGATAGCGGTGTGGATGTTTCCAAGTTTATGCAGATAGCGGTGTAGATATTTCCATGTTTATACAGATAGCGGTGCGGATATTTCCATGTTAATACAGATGGGCGGATATTTCCATGTTTATACAGATAGTGGTGTAGATATTTCCATGTTAATACAGATGGCGGTGTAGATATGTCCTTGTTCATACAGATGGTGGTCTAGATATTTCCATGTTCATACAGATGGCGGTGTAGATATTTCGAAGTTTATAGAGATAGCGCTGTAGTTATTTCCATATTTGTAGAGAAATCTGTGTAGATATTTCCATGTATATGCAGATAGCTGTGTAGACATTTCCATGTTCATCCAGATGCCGGTGTACATATATCCATGTTCATACAGATGGCGGTGAAGATATTTCCATGTTCATACAGATGGCTGTGTAGATATTTCCATGTTCATACAAATGGCGGTATAATTATTTCCATGTTCATAGAGATGGCGGTGTAGATATTTCCAAGTTCATACAAACGGCGGTGTAGATATTTCCATGTTCATAGAGATCGCGGTGTAGATATTTCCATGTTTATACAGATAGCCGTGTAGTCATTTCCATGTTGATAGAGATAGTGGTGTAGATAATTTCAATTTTGTGCTGATAGCTGTGTAGATATTTGCATGTTCATACAGATAGCGGTGTATATATTTCCATGTTCATACAGATAGCGGTGTATATATTTCCATGTTCATACAGATAGCGGTGTAGATATTTCCATGTTCATGCAGATAGCGGTGTAGATATTTCCATGTTCATACCAATAGCGGTGTAGATATTTCCATGTCCATACAGTTAGCGTTGTAGATATCTCCATGTTCATACAGATGGCGGTGTAGATATTTAGATGTTCATACAGACGGCGGTGTAGATATTTCCATGTTCGTACGGATGGCAGTGTAGATATTTCCTTGTTCATACAAGTGGCGGTGTAGATATTTCCATGTTTTACAGATAGCAGTGTAGTTATATCCATGTTTATAGATATAGCAGTGTAGATATTTACATTGATATACAGATAGCTGTGTAGATATTTGCATGTTCATACAGATAGCGGTGTAGATATTTCCATGTTCGTACAGATAGCGGTGTAGATATTTCCATGTTCATACAGATAGCAGTGTAGTTATTTCCATGTCCATACAGTTAGCGTTGTAGATATTTCCATGTTAATACAGATGGCGGAGTAGATATTTACATGTTCATACAGATGGCGGTGTAGATATTTCCATGTTTGTACAGATGGCGGTGTAGATATTTCCATGTTCATACAAATGGCGGTGTAGATATTTCCATGTTCATATAGATGGCGGTGTAGATATTTCCATGTTCATAGAAATGGCGGTGTAGATATTTCCATCTTCATAGACATGGCGGTGAAGATATTTCCATGTTTATAGAGATAGCAGTGTAGTTATTTCCATGTTTATAGAGATAGCAGTATTGATATTTCCATTGATATACAGATAGCGGTGTAGATATTTCCATGTTCATACAGAGACCGTTGTAGACATTTCCATGTTCATACAGATAGCGGTGCAGATATTTCCATTTTCATACAGATAGCGGTGTAGATATTTCCATGTTCATACAGTTAGCGGTGTAGATATTTCCATGTTCATACAGATGGCAGTGTAGATATTTACATGTTCATACAGATGGCGGTGCAGATATTTCCATGTTCGTATGGATGGAAGTGTAGATATTTCCATGTTCATACAGGTGGCGGTGTAGATATTTCCATGTTTATACATTTAGCAGTGTAGTTATTTCCATGTTTACAGAGATAGCAGTGTAGATATTTCCATTGATATACAGATAGCTGTGTAGATATTTGCATGTTCATGCAGATAGCGGTGTAGATATTTCCATGTTCATACAGATAGCGGTGTAGATATTTCCATGTTCATACAGAGATCGGTGTAGATATTTCCATGTTCATACAGATAGCGGTGTAGATATTTCCATGTTCATACAGATAGCGGTGTAGGTATTTCCATTTTCATACAGTTAGTGGTGTAGATATTTCCATCTTCATACAGATGGCGGTTTAGATATTTACATGTTCATACAGATGGCGGTGTAAATATTTCCATGTTCTTACAGATGGCGGTGTAGATATTTCCATGTTCATAGAGGTGGCGGTGTATATATTTCCATGTTTTTACAGATAGCGGTATAGTTATTTCCATGTATATACAGATGGTGGTGTAGATATTTCCATGTTTATAGATATGGCGGTCTAGATATTTCCATGTTTACAGAGATGGTGGTGTATTTATTTCCAAGTTTTTAGAGACAGCGTTGAAGATATTTCCATGTTTATACAGATAGCGGTGAAGATATTTCCATGTTTATACAGATAGCGGTGTAGACATTTCCATGTTTATATAGATAACAGTGTAGATATTTCCATGTTTATAGAGATAGGGGTGTAGATAATTTCAATTTTATACAGAGAGCAGTGTAGATATTTCCATGTCTATACAGATAGCGGTGTAGATATTTCCACGTTTATAGAGATGGTGGTGTAGATATTTCCATGTACATACAGATGGCGGTGTAGATATTTCCATGATTATGGGGATGGCAGTGTAGATATTTTCATATTTACACAGATGGCGGTGTACATATTTCCATGTTTACACAGATAGCGGTGTAGACATTTCCATGTTTACACAGATAGCAGTGTGGATATTTCCATGTTTATGCAGATAGCAGTGTAGATATTTCCATGTTTATACAGATAGCGGTGCAGATATTTCCATGTTTATACAGATAGTTGGGCAGATATTTCCATGTTTATACAGATATCGGTGTAGATATTTCCATCTTAATACAGATGGCGGTGTAGATATTTCCATGTTCATACAGATGGCGTTGTAGATATTTCGAAGTTTATAGAGATAGCGCTGTAGTTATTTCCATATTTATAGAGAAATCTGTGTAGATATTTAAATGTATATTCAGATAGCTGTGTAGGTATTTCCATGTTCATGCAGATAGCAGTGTAGATATTTCCATGATCATCCAGATGCCGGTGTACATATATCCATGTTCATACAGATGGCGGAGAAGATATTTCCATGTTCATACAGATGGCGGTGTAGATATTTCCACGTTCATACAAATGGCGGTGTAGATACTTCCAAGTTCATAGAGATGGCGGTGTAGATATTTCCATGTTCATACAAATGGCGGTGTAGATATTTCCATATTTATACAGATAGCAGTGTAGTTATTTCCATGTTTATAGAGATTCCAGTGTAGATATTTCCATTGATATACAGATAGCTGTGTAGATATTTGCATGTTCATACAGATAGCGGTGTAGATATTTCCATGTTCGTACAGATAGCGGTGTAGATATTTCCATGTTCATACAGATAGCGGTGTAGATATTTCCATGTTCATACAGATAGCGGTGTAGATATTTCCATGTTCATACAGATATCGGTGTAGATATTTCCATGTTCATACAGTTACCGGTGTAGATATTTCCATGTTCATACAGATGGCGGTGTAGATATTTACATGTTCATACAGATGGCGGTGTAGATATTTCCATGTTCGTACAGATGGCGGTGTAGATATTTCCATGTTCATAGAGATGGCGGTGTAGATATTTCCATGTTCATAGAAATGGCAGTGTAGATATTTCCATGTTCATAGAGATGGCGGTGTAGATATTTCCATGTTTATACAGATAGCAGAGTACTTATTACCACGTTTATAGAGATAGTATTGTAGATATTTCCATTGATATACAGATAGCTGTGAAGATATTTGCAAGTTCACACAGATAGCGGTGTAGATATTTCCATGTTCATGCCGATAGCGGTGTAGATATTTCCATGCTCATACTGATAGCGGTGTAGATATTTCCATGTTCATACAGTTAGCGGTGTAGATATTTCCATCTTCATACAGATGGCGGTTTAGATATTTACATGTTCATTCAGATGGCGGTGTAAATATTTCCATGTTCTTACAGATGGCGGTGTAGATATTTCCATGTTCATAGAGGTGGCGTTGTATATATTTCCATGTTTATACAGATAGCGGTATAGGTATTTCCATGTATATACAGATGGTGGTGTAGATATTTCCATGTTTATAGAGGTGGCGGTCTAGATATTTCCATGTTTACAGAGATGGTGGTGTAGTTATTTTCAAGTTTATAGAGACAGCGTTGTAGATATTTCCATGTTTATACAGATAGCGGTGAAGATATTTCCATGTTTATACAGATAGCGGTGTAGACATTTCCATGTTTATATAGATAACAGTGTAGATATTTCCATGTTTATACAGATAACAGTGTAGATATTTCCATGTTTATAGAGATAGGGGTGTAGATAATTTCAATTTTATACAGAGAGCAGTGTAGATATTTCCATGTTTATACAGATAGCGGTGTAGATATTTCCACGTTTATAGAGATTGCGGTGTAGATATTTCCATGTTCATACAGACGGCGGTGTAGATATTTCCATGATTATGGGGATGGCAGTGTAGATATTTTCATATTTACACAGATGGCGGTGTACATATTTCCATGTTTACACAGATAGCGGTGTAGACATTTCCATGTTTACACAGATAGCGGTGTGGATATTTCCATGTTTATGCAGATAGCAGTGTAGATATTTCCATGTTTATACAGATAGCGGTGCGGATATTTCCATGTTTATACAGATAGTTGGGCAGATATTTCCATGTTTATACAGATATCGGTGTAGATATTTCCATCTTAATACAGATGGCGGTGTAGATATTTCCATGTTCATACAGATGGCGGTGTAGATATTTCGAAGTTTATAGAGATAGCGCTGTAGTTATTTCCATATTTATAGAGAAATCTGTGTAGATATTTAAATGTATGTTCAGATAGCTGTGTAGATATTTCCATGTTCATGCAGATAGCAGTGTAGATATTTCCATGTTCATCCAGATGCCGGTGTACATATATCCATGTTCATACAGATGGCGGAGAAGATATTTCCATGTTCATACAGATGGCGGTGTAGATATTTCCACGTTCATACAAATGGCGGTGTAGATACTTCCATGTTCATAGAGATGGCGGTGTAGATATTTCCATGTTCATACAAATGGCGGTGTAGATATTTCCATGTTCATAGAGATGGCGGTGTAGATATTTCCGTGTTTATACAGATAGCAGTGTAGTTATTTCCATGTTTATAGAGATAGCAGTGTAGATATTTCCATTGATATACAGATAGCTGTGTAGATATTTACATGTTCATACAGATAGCGGTGTAGATATTTCCATGTTCGTACAGATAGCGGTGTAGATATTTCCATGTTCATACAGATAGCGGTGTAGATATTTCCATGTTCATACAGATAGCTGTGTAGATATTTCCATGTTCATACAGATAGCGGTGTAGATATTTCCATGTTCTTACAGTTACCGGTTTTGATATTTCCATGTTCATACAGATGGCGGTGTAGATATTTACATTTTCATATAGATGGCGGTGTAGATATTTCCCTGTTCGTACAGATGGCGGTGTAGATATTTCCATGTTCATACAGATGGCGGTGTAGATATTTACATGTTCATACAGATGGTGGTGTAGGTATTTCCATGTTCATACAGATGGCGGTGTAGATATTTCCATGTCTATTGAGATTGCAGTGTAGATATTTTCATGTTTACACAGATGGCGGTGTAGATATTTCCATGTTTACACAGATAGCGGTGTAGACATTTCCATGTTTACACAGATAGCGGTGTGGATAGTTCCATGTTTATGCAGATAGCGGTGTAGATATTTCCACATTTATACAGATAGCCGTGCGGATATTTCCATGTTTATCCAGATGGGCAGATATTTCGATGTTTATACTGATAGCGGTGTAGATAGTTCCATCTTAATACAAATGGCGGTGTAGATATGTCCAAGTTCGTACAGATGGCGTTGTAGATATTTCCATGTTCATAGAGATGGTGGTGTAGATATTTCGAAGTTTATAGAGATAGCGCTGTAGTTATTGCCATATTTATAGAGAAATCTGTGTAGATATTTCCATGTTTATGCAGATAGCTGTGTAGATATTTCCATGTTCATGTGGATAGCGGTGTAGATATTTCCATGTTCATCCAGATGCCGGTGTAGATATATCCATGTTCATACAGATGGCGGTGAAGGTATTTCCATGTTCATACTAATGGCGGTGTAGATATTGCCATGTTCATACAGATAGCGGTGTAGATATTTCCATGTTCATACAGATAACGGTGTAGATATTTCCATGTTCTTACAGATAGCGGTGTAGATATTTCCATTATCAGACAGTTAGCGGTGTAGATATTTCCATGTTCATACAGATGGCGGTGTAGATATTTACATGTTCATACAGATGGAGGTGTAGATATTTCCATGTTTGTACAGATGGTGGTGTAGATATTTCCATGTTCATAGAGATGGCGGTGTAGATATTTCCATGTTTATGCAGATAGCGGTATAGATATTTCCATGTTTATACAGATGGTGGTGTAGATATTTCAATGTTTATAGAGATGGCGGTCTAGATATTTCCATGTTTATACAGATAGCGGTGAAGATATTTCCATGTTTATACAGATAGCGGTGTAGATATTTCCATGTTTATACAGATAGCAGTGTAGATTTTTCCATGTTTATAGTGATAGTGGAGTAGATAATTTCAATTTTATACGTAGAGCAGTGTAGATATTTCCAAGTTCATACAGATAGCGATGTAGATATTTCCACGTTTATAGAGATGGCGGTGTAGATATTTCCATGTTCATACTGATGGCGGTGTAGATATTTCTATGTTCATACAAATGGCGGTGTAGATATTTCCATGTTCATAGAGATGGCGATGTAGATATTTCCATGTTCGTACGGATGGCAGTGTAGACATTTCCATGTTCATACAGGTGGCGGTGTAGATATTTCCATGTTTATACCGATAGCAGTGTAGTTATTTCCATGTTTATAGAGATAGCAGTGTAGATATTTCCATTGATATACATATAGCTGTGTAGATATTTGCATGTTCATACCGATATCGGTGTAGATATTTCCATGTTCTTACAGATAGCGGTGTAGATATTTCCATGTTCATACAGATAGCGGTGTAGATATTTCCATGTTCATACAGATAACGGTGTAGATATTTCCATGTTCATACAGATAGCGGTGTAGATATGTCTATGTTCATACAGTTAGCGGTGCAGTTATTTCCATGTTCATACAGATGGCGGTGTAGTTATTTACATGTTCATACTGATGGCGGTGTAGATATTTCCATGTTCGTACAGATGGCGGTGTAGATATTTCCATGTTCATAGAGATGGCGGTGTAGATATTTCCATGTTTATGCAGATAGCGGTATAGATATTTCCATGTTTATACAGATGGTGGTGTAGGTATTTCCATGTTTATAGAGATGGCGGTCTAGATATTTCCATGTTTATAGAGATAGTGGTGTAGTTATTTCCAAGTTTATAGAGACAGCGTTGTAGATATTTCCATGTTTATACAGATAGCGGTGAAGATATTTCCATGTTTATACAGATAGCGGTGTAGATATTTCCATGTTTATACAGATAACAGTGTAGATATTTCCATGTTTATAGAGATAGGGGTGTAGATAATTTCAATTTTATACAGATAGCAGTGTAGTTATTTCCAAGTTCATACAGATAGCGGTGTAAATATTTCCACGTTTATAGAGATGGCGGTGTAGATATTTCCATGGTCATACAGATGGCGGTGTAGATATTTACATGTTTATAGAGATGGCGGTGTAGATATTTTCATGTTTACACAGATTGGGGTGTAGATATTTCCATGTTTACATAGATGGCGGTGTAGACATTTCCATGTTTACACAGATAGCGGTGTGGATGTTTCCAAGTTTATGCAGATAGCGGTGTAGATATTTCCATGTTTATACAGATAGCGGTGCGGATATTTCCATGTTAATACAGATGGGCGGATATTTCCATGTTTATACAGATAGTGGTGTAGATATTTCCATGTTAATACAGATGGCGGTGTAGATATGTCCTTGTTCATACAGATGGTGGTCTAGATATTTCCATGTTCATACAGATGGCGGTGTAGATATTTCGAAGTTTATAGAGATAGCGCTGTAGTTATTTCCATATTTATAGAGAAATCTGTGTAGATATTTCCATGTATATGCAGATAGCTGTGTAGATATTTCCATGTTCATCCAGATGCCGGTGTACATATATCCATGTTCATACAGATGGCGGTGAAGATATTTCCATGTTCATACAGATGGCTGTGTAGATATTTCCATGTTCATACAAATGGCGGTATAGATATTTCCATGTTCATAGAGATGGCGGTGTAGATATTTCCAAGTTCATACAAACGGCGGTGTAGATATTTCCATGTTCATAGAGATCGCGGTGTAGATATTTCCATGTTTATACAGATAGCCGTGTAGTCATTTCCATGTTGATAGAGATAGTGGTGTAGATAATTTCAATTTTGTACAGATAGCTGTGTAGATATTTGCATGTTCATACAGATAGCGGTGTATATATTTCCATGTTCATACAGATAGCGGTGTAGATATTTCCATGTTCATACAGTTAGCGGTGTAGATATTTCCATGTTCATGCAGATAGCGGTGTAGATATTTCCATGTTCATACCAATAGCGGTGTAGATATTTCCATGTCCATACAGTTAGCGTTGTAGATATCTCCATGTTCATACAGATGGCGGTGTAGATATTTAGATGTTCATACAGACGGCGGTGTAGATATTTCCATGTTCGTACGGATGGCAGTGTAGATATTTCCTTGTTCATACAAGTGGCGGTGTAGATATTTCCATGTTTTACAGATAGCAGTGTAGTTATATCCATGTTTATAGATATAGCAGTGTAGATATTTACATTGATATACAGATAGCTGTGTAGATATTTGCATGTTCATACAGATAGCGGTGTAGATATTTCCATGTTCGTACAGATAGCGGTGTAGATATTTCCATGTTCATACAGATAGCAGTGTAGTTATTTCCATGTCCATACAGTTAGCGTTGTAGATATTTCCATGTTAATACAGATGGCGGAGTAGATATTTACATGTTCATACAGATGGCGGTGTATATATTTCCATGTTTGTACAGATGGCGGTGTAGATACTTCCATGTTCATAGAGATGGCGGTCTAGATATTTCCATGATTATGCAGATAGCGGTATAGATAATTCCATGTTTATACAGATGGTTGTGTAGATATTTCAATGTTTATAGAGATGGCGGTCTAGATATTTCCATGTTTATACAGATAGTTGTGAAGATATTTCCATGTTTATACAGATAGCGGTGTAGATATTTCCATGTTTATACAGATAGCAGTGTAGATATTTCCATGTTTATAGAGATAGTGGTGTAGATAATTTCAATTTTATACCGAGAGCAGTGTAGATATTTCCAAGTTCATACAGATAGCGATGTAGATATTTCCACGTTTATAGAGATGGCAGTGTAGATATTTCCATGTTCATACATATTGCGGTGTAGATATTTCCATGTTCATACAAATGGCGGTGTAGATATTTCCATGTTCATACAGATGGCGGTGTACATATTTCCATGTTCATACAAATGGCGGTGTAGATATTTCCATGTTCATAGAGATGGCGGTGGAGATATTTTCATGTTTATACAGATAGCAGTTTAGTAATTTCCATGTTTATAGAGATAGCAGTGTAGATATTTCTATTGATATAGAGATAGCTGTGTAGATATTTGCATGTTCATACAGATAGCGGTGTAGATATTTCCATGTTCTTACAGATAGCGGTGTAGATATTTCCATGTTCATACAGATAGCGGTGTACATATTTCCATGTTCATACAGATAGCGGTGTAGATATTTCCATGTTCATACAGATAGCAGTGTAGATATTTCCATGTTCATACAGTTAGCGGTGTAGATATTTCCATGTTCATACAGATGGCGGTGTAGATATTTACATGTTCATAGTGATGGCGGTGTAGATATTTCCATGTTCGTACGGATGGCAGTGTAGATATTTCCATGTTCATACAGGTGGCGGTGTAGGTATTTCCATGTTTATACAGATAGCAGTGTAGATATTACCATGTTTATAGAGATAGCAGTGTAGATATTTCCATTGATATACAGATAGCTGTGTAGATATTTGCATGTTCATACAGATAGCGGTGTAGATATTTCCATGTTCATAGAGATAGCGGTGTAGATATTTCCATGTTCATACAGATAGCGGTGTAGATATTTCCATCTTCATACAGATAGCGGTGCGGATATTTCCATGTTTATACAGATAGTTGGGCAGATATTTCCATGTTTATACAGATAGCAGTGTAGATATTTCCATCTTAATACAGATGGCGGTGTAGATATTTCCATGTTTATACAGACGGCGGTGTAGATATTTCCATGTTTATGGAGATGGCGGTGTAGATATTTCCATGTTTATAGAGATAACGGTGTAGTTATTTCAATGTTAATAGGCATAGCGGTGTAGATATTTCCATGTTTATAGAGACAGAGGTGTAGATGTTTCCTTGTTTATACAGATAGCGGAGCAGATAGTTCCATGTTTATAGAGATAGCGGTGTAGACATTTCCAAATTTATACAGATAGCGGTGTAGATATTTAAAGGTTCATACAGATGTTGGTGTAGATATTTCCATCCTTATACAGATAGCGGTGTAGATATTTCCATGTCTATGTAGATGGCGGTGTAGGTACTTCGATCTTTATACAGATGGCGGTTTAGATATTTCCAAGTTCATAGTGATGGCGGTGTAGGTATTTCCAAGTTTACAGAGATAGAGGTGTAGATATTTCCTTGTTTATATAGATAGCGTTGAAGATATTTACATGTTTATACAGATGGCGGTGTGCATATTTCCATGTTCATACAGTTAGCTGTGTAGATATTTCCATCGTTATACAGATGGCGGTGTAGATATTCCCATGTCCATACAGATGGCGGTGTAGATATTTCCATGTTTATACAGATGACGGTGTAGATATTTCCATGTTTATACAGAAGGCGGTGTAGATATTTCCATGTTTATAGAGATGGCGGTGTAGATATTTCCATGTTTATACAGATAGCGGTGTAGATATTTCCATGTTTATACAGATAGCTGTGTAGATATTTACATCTTTATACAAATGGCAGTGTAGATATTTCCATGTTTATATAGATGGCGGTGTAGATATTTCCATCTTTATACAGATGGCAGTGTAGGTATTTCCAGGTTTATAAAGATGGCGGTGTAGATATTTCCATGTTTATATAGATAGCGGTGTAGTTATTTACATGTTTATAGGCATTGCGTTGTAGATATTTCCATGTTTATAGAGATAGCGGTGTAGACATTGCCACGTTTATACAGATAGCGGTGTAGATATTTCCATGTTTATACAGATAGCTGTGTAGATATTTACATCTTCATACAAATGTCAGTGAAGATATTTCCATGTTTATATAGATGGCGGTGTAGATATTTCCATCTTTATACAGATGGCAGTGTAGGTATTTCCAGGTTTATAGAGATGGCAGTGTAGATATTTCCATGTTTACATAGATAGCAGTGTAGTTATTTACATGTTAATACGCATTGCGGTGTAGATATTTCCATGTTTATAGAGATAGAGGTGTAGATATTTCCGTTTATAGAGATAGCGGTGTAGATATTTCCATGTTTATAGAGATAGCGGTGTGGACATTGCCACGTTTATACAGATAGCAGTGTAGATATTTCCATGTTTATAGAGATGGCGGTGTAGATATTTCCATGTTTATACAGATAGATGTGTAGATATTTCCATCTTTATACAGCTGGTGGTGTAGATATTTCCATCCTTATACAGATAGCGGTGTAGATATTTCCATGTTTATACAGATGGCGGTGTAGATATTTCCATGTTTATAATGATGGCGGTGTAGATATTTCCATATTTATAGAGATAACGGTGTAGTTATTTCCATGTAAATAGCTATAGCGGTGTAGATATTTCCATGTTTATAGAGACAGAGGTGTAGATATTTCCTTGTTTATACAGATAGCGGGGTAGATATTTCCATGTTTATAGAGATAGCGGTTTAGACATTTCCAAATTTATACAGATAGTGGTGTAGATATTTAAAGGTTCATACAGATGGTGGTGTAGATATTTCCATCCTTATACAGATAGCGGTGTAGATATTTCCACGTTTGTATAGATGGCGGAGTAGATATTTCCATCTTTATACAGATGGCGGTGTAGATATTTCCATGTTCATAGAGATGTTGGTGTAGATATTACCATGTTTATAGAGATAGAGGTGTAGATATTTCCTTGTTTATGGAGACGGCGGTGTAGATATTTCCATGTTTATACAGATGGCGGTGTAGATATTTCCATCTCTATACAGATGGCGGTGTACATATTTCCATGTTCATACTGATGGCGGTGTAGATATTTCCATGTTTTTAGACATGGCGGTGTAGATATTTCCATGTTTATACAGATAGCGGTGTAGATATTTCCATTTTTATACAGTTAGCTGTGTAGATATTTCCATCATTATACAGATGGCGATGTAGATATTCCCATGTTCATACATATGGCGGTGTAGATATTTCCATGTTTATAGAGATGGCAGTGTAGATTTTTCCATGTTTATACAGATAGCTGTGTAGATATTTCCATGTTTACACAGATAGCGGTATAGATATTTCCATGTTTATACAGATAGCGGTGTAGATATTTCCATGTTTATAGAGTTGGCCGTGTAGATATTTCCATGTTCATACAGATGGTGGTGTAGATATTTCCATGTTTATACAGATGGCTGTGTAGATATTTCCATGTTTATAGAGATGGCGGTGTAGATATTTCCATGTTTATAGAGATAGCGGTGTTGTTATTTCCATGTAAATAGGCATAGCGGTGTAGATATTTCCATGTTTATAGAGCTAGAGGTGTAGATATTTCCGAGTTTAAACAGATGGCGGTGTACATATTTCCATGTTTACAGAGATAGCAGTTTAGACATTTCCACGTTTATACAGTAAGTGGTGTAGATATATCCATGTTCATACAGATGGCGGTGTAGATATTTCCATCCTTATACAGATAGCGGTGTAGATATTTCCATGTTTATACAGACGGCGGTGTAGATATTTCCATGTTTATGGAGATGGCGGTGTAGATATTTCCATGTTTATAGAGATAACGGTGCAGTTATTTCAATGTTAATAGGCATTGCGGTGTAGATATTTCCATGTTTATAGAGACAGAGGTGTAGTTGTTTCCTTGTTTATACAGATAGCGGTGTAGATAGTTCCATGTTTATAGAGATAGCGGTGTAGACATTTCCAAATTTATACAGATAGCGGTGTAGATATTTAAAGGTTCATACAGATGGTGGTGTAGATATTTCCATCCTTATACAGATAGCGGTGTGGATATTTCCATGTCTACACAGATGGCGGTGTAGGTATTTCCATCTTTATACAGATAGCGGTGTAGATATTTCCATGTTCATAGAGATGGCGGTGTAGATATTTCCATGTTTATACAGATGGCAGTGTAGATATTTCCATGTTTATAGAAATGGCAGTGTAGATGTTTCCATGTTTATAGATATAGCATTGTAGTTATTTCCATGTAAATAGGCACAGCGGTGTAGATATTTCCATGTTTGTAGAGACAGAGGTGTAGATATTTCCTAGTTTAAACAGATAGTGGTGTAGATATTTCCATGTTTATAGAAATAGCGGTTTAGACATTTCCACGTTTATACACTAAGCGGTGTAGATATATCCATGTTCATACAGATGACGGTGTAGTTATTTCCATCCTTATACAAATAACGGTGTAGATATTTCCATGTTTATACAGACGGCGATGTAGATATTTCCATGTTTACGGAGATGGCTGTGTATATATTTCCATGTTTATGGAGATAACGGTGTAGTTATTTCAATGTTAATAGTCATAGCGGTGTAGATATTTCTATGTTTATAGAGACAGAGGTGTAGATGTTTCCTTGTTTATACAGATAGCGGTGTAGATAGTTCCATGTTTATAGAGATAGCGGTGTAGACATTTCCAAATTTATACAGATAGCAGTGTAGATATTTAAAGGTTCATACAGATGGTGGTGTAGATATTTCCATCCTTATACAGATAGCGGTGTAGATATTTCCATGTTTGTAGAGACAGAGGTGTAGATATTTCCTAGTTTAAACAGATAGTGGTGTAGATATTTCCATGTTTATAGAAATAGCGGTTTAGACATTTCCACGTTTATACACTAAGCGGTGTAGATATATCCATGTTCATACAGATGACGGTGTAGTTATTTCCATCCTTATACAAATAACGGTGTAGATATTTCCATGTTTATACAGACGGCGATGTAGATATTTCCATGTTTACGGAGATGGCTGTGTATATATTTCCATGTTTATGGAGATAACGGTGTAGTTATTTCAATGTTAATAGTCATAGCGGTGTAGATATTTCTATGTTTATAGAGACAGAGGTGTAGATGTTTCCTTGTTTATACAGATAGCGGTGTAGATAGTTCCATGTTTATAGAGATAGCGGTGTAGACATTTCCAAATTTATACAGATAGCAGTGTAGATATTTAAAGGTTCATACAGATGGTGGTGTAGATATTTCCATCCTTATACAGATAGCGGTGTAGATATTTCCATGTCTATACAGATGGCGGTGTAGGTATTTCCATGTTCATACAGTTAGCTGTGTAGATATTTCCATCGTTATACAGATGGCGGTGTAGATATTCCCGTGTTCATACAGATGGCGGCGTAGATATTTCCATGTTTATACAGATGACGGTGTAGATATTTCCAAGTTTATACAGAAGGCGGTGCAGATATTTCCATGTTTATAGAGACGGCGGTGTAGATATTTCCATGTTTATACAGATAGCGGTGTAGATATTTCCATGTTTATAGAGATAGCTGTGTAGATATTTACATCTTTATACAAATGGCAGTGTAGATATTTCCATGTTTATATAGATGGCGGTGTAGATATTTCCATCTTTATACAGATGGCGGTGTAGGTATTTCCATGTTAATAGAGATGGCGGTGTAGATATTTCCATGTTTATAGAGATAGCAGTGTAGTTATTTACATGTTAATAGGCATAGCGGTGTAGCTATTTCCATGTTTATAGTGATAGAGGTGTAGATATTTCCTTGTTTATACAGATAGCGGTGTAGATATTTCCATGTTTATAGAGATAGCGGTGTAGACATTGCCACGTTTATACAGATAGCGGTGTAGATATTTCCATGTTTATAGAGATGGCGGTGTAGATATTTCCATGTTTATACAGATAGCTGTGTAGATATTTCCATCTTTTTACAGATGGTGGTGTAGATATTTCCATCCTTATACAGATAGCTGTGTAGATATTTCCATCTTTATACAAATGGCGGTGTAGATATTTCCATGTTTATACAGAAGGCGGTGTAGATATTTCCATCTTTATACAGATGGGGGTGTAGATATATCCATGTTTATATAGATGGCGGTGTAGATATTTCCATGTTTATACAGATGGCAGTGTAGATATTTCCATGTTTATAGAGATGGCGTTGTAAATATTTCCATGTTTATAGAGATCACGTTGTAGTTATTTCCTTGATTATAGGCATAGCGTTGTAGATATTTCCATGTTTATAGAGATAGAGGTGTAGATATTTGCTTGTTTATACAAATAGCAGTGTAGATATTTCCATGTATATAGAGATAGTGGTGTAGACATTGCCACGTTTATACAGATAGCGGTATAGATATTTCCATGTTCATAGAGATGGCGGTGTAGATATTTCCATGTTTATAGAGATGGCAGTGTAGATTTTTCCATGTTTATAGAGATAGCTGTGTAGATATTTCCATGTTTACACAGATAGCGGTATAGATATTTCCAAGTTTATACAGATAGCGGTGTAGATATTTCCATGTTTATAGTGTTGGCCGTGTAGATATTTCCAGGTTCATACAGATGGTGGTGTAGATATTTCCATGTTTATAGAGACAGAGGTGTAGATATTTCCTTGTTTATACAGATAGCGGTGTAGATATTTCCATGTTTATAGAGATAGCGGTTTAGACATTTCCAAATTTATACAGATAGTGGTGTAGATATTTAAAGGTTCATACAGATGGTGGTGTAGATATTTCCATCCTTATACAGATAGCGGTGTAGATATTTCCACGTTTGTATAGATGGCGGAGTAGATATTTCCATCTTTATACAGATGGCGGTGTAGATATTTCCATGTTCATAGAGATGTTGGTGTAGATATTACCATGTTTATAGAGACAGAGGTGTAGATATTTCCTTGTTTATGGAGACGGCGGTGTAGATATTTCCATGTTTATACAGATGGCGGTGTAGATATTTCCATCTCTATACAGATGGCGGTGTACATATTTCCATGTTCATATTGATGGCGGTGTAGATATTTCCATGTTTTTAGACATGGCGGTGTAGATATTTCCATGTTTATACAGATAGCGGTGTAGATATTTCCATTTTTATACAGTTAGCTGTGTAGATATTTCCATCATTATACAGATGGCGATGTAGATATTCCCATGTTCATACAGATGGCGGTGTAGATATTTCCATGTTTATAGAGATGGCAGTGTAGATTTTTCCATGTTTATACAGATAGCTGTGTAGATATTTCCATGTTTACACAGATAGCGGTATAGATATTTCCATGTTTATACAGATAGCGGTGTAGATATTTCCATGTTTATAGAGTTGGCCGTGTAGATATTTCCATGTTCATACAGATGGTGGTGTAGATATTTCCATGTTTATACAGATGACTGTGTAGATATTTCCATGTTTATAGAGATGGCGGTGTAGATATTTCCATGTTTATAGAGATAGCGGTGTTGTTATTTCCATGTAAATAGGCATAGCGGTGTAGATATTTCCATGTTTATAGAGATAGAGGTGTAGATATTTCCGAGTTTAAACAGATGGCGGTGTACATATTTCCATGTTTACAGAGATAGCAGTTTAGACATTTCCACGTTTATACAGTAAGTGGTGTAGATATATCCATGTTCATACAGATGGCGGTGTAGATATTTCCATCCTTATACAGATAGCGGTGTAGATATTTCCATGTTTATACAGACGGCGGTGTAGATATTTCCATGTTTATGGAGATGGCGGTGTAGATATTTCCATGTTTATAGAGATAACGGTGCAGTTATTTCAATGTTAATAGGCATTGCGGTGTAGATATTTCCAGTTTATAGAGACAGAGGTGTAGTTGTTTCCTTGTTTATACAGATAGCGGTGTAGATAGTTCCATGTTTATAGAGATAGCGGTGTAGACATTTCCAAATTTATACAGATAGCGGTGTAGATATTTAAAGGTTCATACAGATGGTGGTGTAGATATTTCCATCCTTATACAGATAGCGGTGTAGATATTTCCATGTCTACACAGATGGCGGTGTAGGTATTTCCATCTTTATACAGATAGCGGTGTAGATATTTCCATGTTCATAGAGATGGCGGTGTAGATATTTCCATGTTTATACAGATGGCAGTGTAGATATTTCCATGTTTATAGAAATGGCAGTGTAGATGTTTCCATGTTTATAGATATAGCATTGTAGTTATTTCCATGTAAATAGGCATAGCGGTGTAGATATTTCCATGTTTGTAGAGATAGAGGTGTAGATATTTCCTAGTTTAAACAGATATCGGTGTAGATATTTCCATGTTTATAGAAATAGCGGTTTAGACATTTCCACGTTTATACACTAAGCGGTGTAGATATATCCATGTTCATACAGATGACGGTGTAGTTATTTCCATCCTTATACAAATAACGGTGTAGATATTTCCATGTTTATACAGACGGCGATGTAGATATTTCCATGTTTACGGAGATGGCTGTGTATATATTTCCATGTTTATGGAGATAACGGTGTAGTTATTTCAATGTTAATAGTCATAGCGGTGTAGATATTTCCATGTTTATAGAGACAGAGGTGTAGATGTTTCCTTGTTTATACAGATAGCGGTGTAGAGAGTTCCATGTTTATAGAGATAGCGGTGTAGACATTTCCAAATTTATACAGATAGCAGTGTAGATATTTAAAGATTCATACAGATGGTGGTGTAGATATTTCCATCCTTATACAGATAGCGGTGTAGATATTTCCATGTCTATACAGATGGCGGTGTAGGTATTTCCATGTTCATACAGTTAGCTGTGTAGATATTTCCATCGTTATACAGATGGCGGTGTAGATATTCCCGTGTTCATACAGATGGCGGCGTAGATATTTCCATGTTTATACAGATGACGGTGTAGATATTTCCAAGTTTATACAGAAGGCGGTGCAGATATTTCCATGTTTATAGAGACGGCAGTGTAGATATTTCCATGTTTATACAGATAGCGGTGTAGATATTTCCATGTTTATAGAGATAGCTGTGTAGATATTTACATCTTTATACAAATGGCAGTGTAGATATTTCCATGTTTATATAGATGGCGGTGTAGATATTTCCATCTTTATACAGATGGCGGTGTAGGTATTTCCAAGTTAATAGAGATGGCGGTGTAGATATTTCCATGTTTATAGAGATAGCGGTGTAGTTATTTACATGTTAATAGGCATAGCGGTGTAGCTATTTCCATGTTTATAGTGATAGAGGTGTAGATATTTCCTTGTTTATACAGATAGCGGTGTAGATATTTCCATGTTTATAGAGATAGCGGTGTAGACATTGCCACGTTTATACAGATAGCGGTGTAGATATTTCCATGTTTATAGAGATGGCGGTGTAGATATTTCCATGTTTATACAGATAGCTGTGTAGATATTTCCATCTTTATACAGATGGTGGTGTAGATATTTCCATCCTTCTACAGATAGCTGTGTAGATATTTCCATCTTTATACAAATGGCGGTGTAGATATTTCCATGTTTATACAGAAGGCGGTGTAGATATTTCCATCTTTATACAGATGGGGGTGTAGATATATCCATGTTTATATAGATGGCGGTGTAGATATTTCCATGTTTATACAGATGGCAGTGTAGATATTTCCATGTTTATAGAGATGGCGTTGTAAATATTTCCATGTTTATAGAGATCACGTTGTAGTTATTTCCTTGATTATAGGCATAGCGTTGTAGATATTTCCATGTTTATAGAGATAGAGGTGTAGATATTTCCTTGTTTATACAAATAGCAGTGTAGATATTTGCATGTATATAGAGATAGCGGTGTAGACATTGCCACGTTTATACAGATAGCGGTATAGATATTTCCATGTTCATAGAGATGGCGGTGTAGATATTTCCATGTTTACAGAGATACAGGTGTAGATATTTCCTTGTTTATAGAGATGGCGGTGAAGATATTTACATGTTTATACAGATGGCGGTGTAGATATTTCCATCTCTATACAGATGGCGGTTTACATATTTCCATGTTCATACTCTTAGCTGTGTAGATATTTCCATCGTTATACAGATGGCGGTGTAGATATTCCCATGTTCATACAGATGGCGGTGTAGATATTTCCATGTTTATACAGATGAAGGTGTAGATATTTCCATGTTTATACAGATGCCGGTGCAGATATTTCCATGTTTATAGAGATGGCGGTGTAGATATTTCCATGTTCATACAGATGTCGGTGTAGATATTTCCATGATTATGGGGATGGCAGTGTAGATATTTTCATATTTACACAGATGGCAGTGTAGATATTTCCATGTTTACACAGATAGCGGTGTAGACATTTCCATGTTTACACAGATAGCGGTGTGAATATTTCCATGTTTATGCAGATAGCAGTGTAGATATTTCCATGTTTATACAGATAGCGGTGCGGATATTTCCATGTTTAGACAGATAGTTGGGCAGATATTTCCATGTTTATACAGATATCAGTGTAGATATTTCCATCTTAATACAGATGGCGGTGTAGATATTTCCATGTTCATACAGATGGCGGTGTAGATATTTCGAAGTTTATAGAGATAGCGCTGTAGTTATTTCCATATTTATAGAGAAATCTGTGTAGATATTTAAATGTATATTCAGATAGCT
Organism: Gorilla gorilla gorilla; assembly: GCF_029281585.2. Lineage (NCBI taxonomy): Eukaryota > Metazoa > Chordata > Mammalia > Primates > Hominidae > Gorilla > Gorilla gorilla. The sequence continues at coordinate 3,403,889 of NC_073231.2, read as the reverse complement.
GTGTAGATATTTCCATGTTCATGCAGATAGCAGTGTAGATATTTCCATGTTCATCCAGATGCCGGTGTACATATATCCATGTTCATACAGATGGCGGAGAAGATCTTTCCATGTTCATACAGATGGCGGTGTAGATATTTCCACGTTCATACAAATGGCGGTGTAGATACCTCCATGTTCATAGAGATGGCGGTGTAGATATTTCCATGTTCATACAGATAGCGGTGTAGTTATTTCCATGTTCATACAGACAGCGGTGCTGATATTTCCATGTTGATCCAGATGGCTGTGGAGATATATCGATGTTCATACAGATGGCGGTGAAGATATTTCCATGTTCATACAGATATCGGTTTAGATATTTCCATGTTCATACAGATAGCGTTGTAGATATTTCCATGTTTATGCGGACAGCGGTGAAGATATTTCCATGTTTATACAGATAGCGGTGTAGATATTTCCATGTTTATACAGATAACAGTGTAGATATTTCCATGTTTATGGAGATAGGGGTGTAGATAATTTCAATTTTATACAGATAGCAGTGTAGATATTTCCAAGTTCATACAGATAGCGGTGTAGATATTTCCACGTTTATAGAGATGGCGGTGTAGATATTTCCATGTTCATACAGATGGCGGTGTAGATATTTCCATGTTTATAGAGATGGCGGTGTAGATATTTTCATGTTTACACAGATGGCGGTGTAGATATTTCCATGTTTACACAGATAGCGGTGTAGACATTTCCATGTTTACACAGATAGCGGTGTGGATATTTCCATTTTTTTTTTGCAGATAGCGGTGTAGATATTTCCATGTTTATACAGATAGCGGTGCGGATATTTCCATGTTTATACAGATGAGCAGATATTTCCATGTTTATACGGATAGCGGTGTAGATATTTCCATCTTAATACAGATGCCGGTGTAGATATGTCCATGTTCGTACAGATGACGGTGTAGATATTTCCATGTTCATACAGATGGCGCTGTAGATATTTCGAAGTTTATAGAGATAGCGCTGTAGTTATTTCCATATTTTTAGAGAAATCTTTGTAGATATTTCCATGTATATGAAGATAGCTGAGTAGATATTTCCATGTTCATGCAGATAGCGGTGGAGATATATCCATGTTCATACAGATGGCGGTGAAGATATTTCCAAGTTCATACAGATGGCGGTGTAGATATTTCCATGTTCATAAAAATGGCGGTGCAGATATTACCATGTTCATAGAGATGGCGTTGTAGATATTTACATGTTCATACAAATGGCGGTGTAGATATTTCCATGTTCATAGAGATGGTGGTGTAGATATTTCCATGTTTATACAGATAGCAGTGTAGTTATTTCCATGTTTATAGTGATAGTGGTGTAGATAATTTCATTTTTATAAAGATAGCTGTGTAGACATTTGCATGTTCATGCAGATAGCGGTGTAGATATTTACATGTTCATACAGACGGCGGTGTAGATATTTCCATGTTCGTACGGATGGCAGTGTAGATATTTCCTTGTTCATACAAGTGGCGGTGTAGATATTTCCATGTTTTACAGATAGCAGTGTAGTTATATCCATGTTTATAGAGATAGCAGTGTAGATATTTACATTGATATACAGATAGCTGTGTAGATATTTGCATGTTCATGCAGATAGCGGTGTAGATATTTCCATGTTCGTACAGATAGCGGTGTAGATATTTCCATGTTCATGCAGATAGCGGTGTATATATTTCCATGTTCATACAGATAACGGTGTAGATATTTCCATGTTCTTACAGATAGCGGTGTAGATATTTCCATTATCAGACAGTTAGCGGTGTAGGTATTTACATTTTCATACAGATGGTGGTGTAGATATTTCCATGTTCGTACAGATGGCGGTGTAGATATTTCCATGTTCATAGAGATGGCGGTGTAGATATTTCCATGTTTATGCAGATAGCGGTATAGATATTTCCATGTTTATACAGATGGTGGTGTAGATATTTCAATGTTTATAGAGATGGCGGTCTAGATATTTCCATGTTTATACAGATAGCGGTGAAGATATTTCCATGTTTATACAGATAGCGGTATAGATATTTCCATGTTTATACAGATAGCAGTGTAGATATTTCCATGTTTATAGTGATAGTGGAGTAGATAATTTCAATTTTATACCTAGAGCAGTGTAGATATTTCCAAGTTCATACAGATAGCGATGTAGATATTTCCACGTTTATAGAGATGGCGGTGTAGATATTTCCATGTTCATACTGATGGCGGTGTAGATATTTCTATCTTCATACAAATGGCGGTGTAGATATTTCCATGTTCATAGAGATGGCGATGTAGATATTTCCATGTTCGTACGGATGGCAGTGTAGACATTTCCATGTTCATACAGGTGGCGGTGTAGACATTTCCATGTTTATACCGATAGCAGTGTAGTTATTTCCATGTTTATAGAGATAGCAGTGTAGATATTTCCATTGATATACAGATAGCTGTGTAGATATTTGCATGTTCATACCGATATCGGTGTAGATATTTCCATGTTCGTACAGATAGCGGTGTAGATATTTCCATGTTCATACAGATAGCGGTGTAGATATTTCCATGTTCATACAGATAACGGTGTAGATATTTCCATGTTCATACAGATGGCGGTGTAGATATTTCCATGTTCATACAGTTAGCGGTGCAGATATTTCCATGTTCATACAGATGGCGGTGTAGATATTTACATGTTCATACAGATGGCGGTGTAGATATTTCCATGTTCGTACAGATGGCGGTGTAGATATTTCCATGTTCATAGAGATGGCGGTGTAGATATTTCCATGTTTATGCAGATAGCGGTATAGATATTTCCATGTTTATACAGATGGTGGTGTAGGTATTTCCATGTTTATAGAGATGGCGGTCTAGATATTTCCATGTTTATAGAGATAGTGGTGTAGTTATTTCCAAGTTTATAGAGACAGCGTTGTAGATATTTCCATGTTTATACAGATAGCGGTGAAGATATTTCCATGTTTATACAGATAGCGGTATAGATATTTCCATGTTTATACAGATAACAGTGTAGATATTTCCATGTTTATAGAGATAGGGGTGTAGATAATTTCAATTTTATACAGATAGCAGTGTAGTTATTTCCAAGTTCATACAGATAGCGGTGTAAATATTTCCACGTTTATAGAGATGGCGGTGTAGATATTTCCATGTTCATACAGATGGCGGTGTAGATATTTACATGTTTATAGAGATGGCGGTGTAGATATTTTCATGTTTACACAGATTGGGTTGTAGATATTTCCATGTTTACACAGATATCGGTGTAGATATTTCCATGTTTACACAGATAGCGGTGTGGATTTTTCCAAGTTTATGCAGATAGCGGTGTAGATATTTCCATGTTTATACAGATAGCGGTGCGGATATTTCCATGTTAATAGAGATGGGCGGATATTTCCATGTTTATACAGATAGTGGTGTAGATATTTCCATGTTAATACAGATGGCGGTGTAGATATGTCCTTGTTCATACAGATGGTGGTCTAGATATTTCCATGTTCATACAGATGGCGGTGTAGATATTTCAAAGTTTATAGAGATAGCGCTGTAGTTATTTCCATATTTATAGAGAAATCTCTGTAGATATTTCCATGTATATGCAGATGGCTGTTTAGATATTTCCATGTTCGTACAGATGGCGGTGTAGATATTTCCATGTTCATACAAATGGCGGTGTAGATATTTCCATGTTCATACAGTTAGCGGTGTAGATAATTCCATGTTCATACAGATGGCGGTGTAGATATTTACATGTTCATACAGATGGCGGTGTACATATTTCCATGTTCGTACAGATGGCGGTGTAGATATTTCCATGTTCATAGAGATGGCGGTGTAGATATTTCCATGTTTATGCAGATAGCGGTATAGATATTTCCATGTTTATACAGATGGTGGTGTAGGTATTTCCATGTTTATAGAGATGGCGGTCTAGATATTTCCATGTTTATAGAGATAGTGGTTTAGATAATTTCAATTTTATACTGAGAGCAGTGTAGATATTTCCAAGTTCACACAGATATCGATGCAGATATTTCCACGTTTATAGAGATGGCGGTGTAGATATTTCCATGTTCATACAGATAGCGGTGTAGATATTTCCATGTTCATACACATAGCGGTGTAGATATTTCCATGTTTATACAGATAACGGTGTAGATATTTCCATGTTCATACAGTTAGCGGTGTAGATATTTCCATGTCCATAGAGATGGCGGTGTAGATATTTACTTGTTCATAGAGATGGCGGTGTAGATATTTCCATGTTCGTACGGATGGCAGTGTAGATATTTCCATGTTCATACAGGTGGCGGTGTAGATATTTCCATGTTTGTACAGATGGCGTTGTAGATATTTCCATGTTCTTTGAGATGGCAGTGTAGATATTTCCATGTTTATGCAGATAGCGGTATAGATATTTCCATGTTTATACAGATGGTGGTGTAGATATTTCAATGTTTATAGAGATGGCGGTCTAGATATTTCCATGTTTATACAGATAGCGGTGAAGATATTTCCATGTTTATACAGATAGCGGTGTAGATATTTCCATGTTTATACAGATAGCAGTGTAGATATTTCCATGTTTATAGAGATAGTGGTGTAGATAATTTCAATTTTATACCGAGAGCAGTGTAGATATTTCCAAGTTCATACAGATAGCGATGTAGATATTTCCACGTTTATAGAGATGGCGGTGTAGATATTTCCATCTTCATACATATTTCGGTGTAGATATTTCCATGCTCATACAAATGGCGGTGTAGATATTTCCATGTTCATACAGATGGCGGTGAAGATATTTCCATGTTCATACAAAAGGCGGTGTAGATATTTCCATGTTCATAGAGATGGCGGTGGAGATATTTCCATGTTTATACAGATGGCAGTGTAGATATTTCCATTTTTATAGAGATAGCAGTGTAGATATTTCCATTGATATAGAGATAGATGTGTAGATATTTGCATGTTAATACAGATAGCGGTGTAGATATTTCCATGTTCTTACAGATAGCGGTGTAGATATTTCCATGTTCGTACAGATGGCGGTGTATATATTTCCATGTTGATAGAGATGGCGGTGTAGATATTTCCATGTTTATGCAGATAGCGGTATAGATAGTTCCATGTTTATACAGATGGTGGTGTAGGTATTTCCATGTTTATAGAGATGGCGGTCTAGATATTTCCATGTTTATAGAGATAGTGGTGTAGTTATTTCCAAGTTTATAGAGACAGCGTTGTAGATATTTCCATGTTTATGCGGACAGCGGTGAAGATATTTCTATGTTTTTACAGATAGCGGTGTAGATATTTCCATGTTTACACAGATATCGGTGTAGACATTTCCATGTTTACACAGATAGCGGTGTGGATATTTCCATGTTTATGCAGATAGCGGTGTAGATATTTCCATGTTTATACAGATAGCGGTGCGGATATTTCCATGTTTATACAGATGGGCAGATATTTCCATGTTTATACATATAGCGGTGTAGATATTTCCATCTTAAAACAGATGGCGGTGTAGATATGTCCATGTTCGTACAGATGACGGTGAAGATATTTCCATGTTCATACAGATGGCGGTGTAGATATTTTGAAGTTTATAGAGATAGCGCTGTAGTTATTTCCATATTTATAGAGAAATCTTTGTAGATATTTCCATGTATATGCAGATAGCTGAGTAGATATTTCCATGTTCATGCAGAGAGCGGTGTAGATATATCCATGTTCATACAGATGGCGGTGAAGATATTTCCAAGTTCATACAGATGGCGGTGTAGATATTTCCAAGTTCATAAAAATGGCGGTGCAGATATTTCCATGTTCATAGAGATGGCGTTGTAGATATTTACATGTTCAAAAAAATGGCGGTGTAGATATTTCCATTTTCATAGATATGGTGGTGTAGATATTTCCATGTTTATACAGATAGCAGTGTAGTTATTTCCATGTTTATAGAGATAGTGGTGTAGATAATTTCATTTTTATACAGATAGCGGTGTACATATTTCCATGTTCATACAGATAGCAGTGTAGATATTTCCATGTTCATACAGGTGGCGGTGTAGATATTTCCATGTTCATACAGATAGCAGTGTAGATATTTCCATGTTCATACAGATAGCGGTGTAGATATTTCCATGTTCATACAGATATCGGTGTAGATATTTCCATGTTCATACAGTTAGCGGTGTAGATATTTCCATGTTCATACAGATGGTGGTGTAGATATTTACATGTTCATAGTGATGGCGGTGTAGATATTTCCATGTTCGTACGGATGGCAGTGTAGATATTTCCATGTTCATACAGGTGGCGGTGTAGGTATTTCCATGTTTATACAAATAGCAGTGTAGTTATTTCCATGTTTATAGAGATAGCAGTGTAGATATTTCCATTGATATACAGATAGCTGTGTAGATATTTGCATGTTCATACAGATAGCGGTGTAGATATTTCCATGTTCATACAGATAGCGGTGTAGATATTTCCATGTTCATACAGGTGGCCGTGTAGATATTTCCATGTTTATACAGATAGCAGTGTAGTTATTTCCATGTTTATAGGGATAGCAGTGTAGATATTTCCATTGATATACAGATAGCTGTGTAGATATTTGCATGTTCATACAGATAGCGGTGTAGATATTTCCATGGTCATACAGATAGCGGTGTAGATATTTCCATGTTCATACAGATAGCGGTGTAGATATTTCGATGTTCATACAGATAACGGTGTAGATATTTCCATGTTCATACAGATAGCGGTGTAGATATTTCCATGTTCATACAGATAGCGGTGTAGATATTTCCATGTTCATACAGTTGGCGGTGTAGATATTTCCATGTTCATACAGATGGCGGTGTATATATTTACATGTTCATACAGATGGCGGTATAGATATTTCCATGTTCTTACAGATGGCGGTGTAGATATATCCATGTTCATAGAGAAGGTGGTGTAGGTATTTCCATGTTTATGCAGATAGCGGTATAGATATTTCAATGTTTATACAGATGGTGGTGTAGATATTTCCATGTTTATAGAGATGGCGGTCTAGATATTTCCATGTTTACAGAGATGGTGATGTAGTTATTTCCAAGTTTATAGAGACAACGTTGTAGATATTTCCATGTTTATACAGGTAGCGGTGAAGATATTTCCATGTTTATACAGATAGCGGTGTTGTTATTTCCATGTTTATAGAGATAGTGGTGTAGATAACTTCAATTTCATACAGAGAGCAGTGTAGATATTTCCAAGTTCATACAGATAGCGGTGTAGATATTTCCACGTTTATAGAGATGGCGGTGTAGCTATTTCCATGTTCATACAGATGGCGGTGTAGATATTTCCATGTTAATGGGGATGGCGGTGTAGATATTTTCATGTTTACACAGATGGCGGTGTAGATATTTCCATGTTTACACAGATAGCGGTGTAGATATTTTCATGTTTATAGAGATAGCAGTTTAGATATTTCCATGTTCATACAGATAACGGTGTAGGTATTTCCATGTTCATACAGATAGCAGTGTAGATATTTCCATGTTCATACAGTTAGCGGTGTAGATATTTCCATGTTCATACAGATGGCGGTGTATATATTTACATGTTCATACAGATGGCGGTGTAGATATTTCCATGTTCATAGAGATGGCAGTGTAGATATTTCCATGTTTATGCAGATAGCGGTATAGATATTTCCATGTTTATACATATGGTGGTGTATGTATTTCCATGTTTATAGAGATGGCCGTCTAGATATATCCATGTTTATAGAGATAGTGGTGTAGTTATTTCCAAGTTTATAGAGACAGCGTTGTAGATATTTCCATGTTTATGCAGGCAGCGGTGAAGATATTTGCATGTTTATACACATAGCGGTGTAGATATTTCCATGTTTATACAGATAACAGTGTAGATATTTCCATGTTTATAGAGATAGTGGTGTAGATAATTTCAATTTTATACCGAGAACAGTGTAGATATTTCCAAGTTCATACAGATAGCGATGTAGATATTTCCACGTTTATAGAGATGGCGGTGTAGATATTTCCATGTTCATACTGATGGCGGTGTAGATATTTCCATGTTCATACAAATGGCGATGTAGATATTTCCATGTTCATAGAGATGGCGGTGAAGATATTTCCATGTTCGTATGGATGGCAGTGTAGACATTTCCATGTTCATACAGGTGGCGGTGTAGATATTTCAATGTTTATACCGATAACAGTGTAGTTATATCCATGTGTATAGAGATAGCAGTGTAGATATTTCCACTGATATACAGATAGCTGTGTAGATATTTGCATGTTCATACAGATAGCGGTGTAGATATTTCCATGTTCATACAGATAGCGGTGTAGATAATTCCATGTTCAAACAGATAGCGGTGTAGATATTTTCATGTTCATACACATAGCGGTGTAGATATTTCCATGTTCATACAGATGGCGGTGTAGATATTTCCATGTTCATACAGTTAGCGGTGTAGATATTTCCATGTCCATAGAGATGGCGGTGTAGATATTTACTTCTTCATAGAGATGGCGGTGTAGATATTTCCATGTTCGTACGGATGGCTGTGTAGATATTTCCATGTTCATACAGGTGGCGGTGTGGATATTTCCATGTTTATACAGATAGCAGTGTAGTTATTTCCATGTTTATAGATATAGCAGTGTAGATATTTCCATTGATATACAGATAGCGGTGTAGATATGTGCATGTTCACACAGATAGCGGTGTAGATATTTCCGTCTTCGTACAGATAGCTGTGTAGATATTTCCATCTTCATACAGATAGCGGTGTAGATATTTCCATGTTCATACAGATAACGGTGTAGATATTTCCATGTTCAAACAGATAGCGGTTTAGATATTTTCATGTTCATACACATAGCGGTGTAGATATTTCCATGTTTATACAGATAGCGGTGTAGATATTTCCATGTTCATACAGTTAGCGGTGTAGATATTTCCATGTCCATAGAGATGGCGGTGTAGATATTTACTTGTTCATAGAGATGGCGGTGTAGATATTTCCATGTTCGTACGGATGGCTGTGTAGATATTTCCATGTTTACAGGTGGCGGTGTGGATATTTCCATGTTTGTACAGATAGCAGTGTAGTTATTTCCATGTTTATAGATGTAGCAGTGTAGATATTTCCATTGATATACAGATAGCGGTGTAGATATGTGCATGTTCACACAGATGGCGGTGTAGATATTTCCATCTTCGTACAGGTAGCTGTGTAGATATTTCCATCTTCATACAGATAGCGGTGTAGATATTTCCATGTTCATACAGATAGCAGTGTAGATATTTCCATGTTCATACAGATAGCGGTGTAGATATTTCCATGTTCATACAATTAGCGGTGTAGATATTTCCATGTTCATACAGATGTCGGTGTTGATATTTCCATGTTCGTACAGATGGCGGTGTATATATTTCCATGTACATAGAGATGGCGGTGTAGATATTTACATGTTTATGCAGATAGCGGTATAGATACTTCCATGTTTATACAGATGGTGGTGTAGATATTTCCATGTTTATAGAGATGGCGGTCTAGATATTTCTATGTTTACAGAGATAGTGGTGTAGTTATTTCCACGTTTATAGAGACAGCGTTGTAGATATTTCCATGTTTATACAGATAGCGGTGAAGATATTTCCATGTTTATACAGATAGCGGTGTTGATATTTCCATGTTTATACAGATAGCAGTGTAGATATTTCCATGTTTATAGAGATAATTGTGTAGATAATTTCAATTTTATAAAGAGAGCAGTGTAGATATTTCCAAGTTCATACAGATAGCGGTATAGATATTTCCACGTTTATAGAGATGGCGGTGTAGATATTTCCATCTTCATACAGATGGCGGTGTAGATATTTCCATGTTTATAGGGATGGCGGTGTAGACATTTTCATGTTTACACAGATGGCGGTGTAGATATTTCCGTGTTTACACAGATAGCGTTGTAGACATTTCCATGTTTACACAGATAGCGGTGTGGATATTTCCATGTTTATGCAGATAGCGGTGTAGATATTTCCATGTTTATACAGATAGCGGTGCGGTTATTTCCGTGTTTATACAGATAGTTGGGCAGATATTTCCATGTTTATACAGATAGCGGTGTTGTTATTTCCATCTTAATACAGATGGCGGTGTAGATATGTCCATGTTTGTACAGATGGTGGTGTAGATATTTCCATGTTCATACAGATGGCGGTGTAGATATTTCAAAGTTTATAGAGATAGTGCTTTAGTTATTTCCATATTTATAGAGAAACCTGTGTAGATATTTCCATGTATATTCAGATAGCTGTGTAGATGTTTCCATGTTCATGGAGATAGCGGTGTAGATATTTCCATGTTCATACAGATAGCAGTGTAGATATTTCCATGTTCATTCAGATAGCGGTGTAGATATTTCCATGTTCATACAGATGGCGGTGTAGATATTTCCACGTTTATAGAGATGGCGGTGCAGATATTTCCATGTTCAGAGGACGGTGTAGATATTTCCATGTTTATAGGGATGGCGGTGTAGATATTTTCATGTTTACACAGATGGCGGTGTAGATATTTCCATGTTTGCACAGATAGCGGTGTAGACATTTCCATGTTTACACAGATAGCGGTTTGGATATTTCCATGTTTATGCAGATAGCGGTGTAGATATTTCCATGTTTATACAGATAGCGGTGCGGATATTTCCATGTTTATTCAGATAGCTTTGCGGATATTTCCATGTTTATACAGATAGTTGGGCAGATATTTCCATGTTCATACAGATAGCGGTGTAGTTATTTCCATCTTAATACAGATGGCGGTGTAGATATGTCCATGTTCGTACAGATGGCGGTGTAGATATTTCCATGTTCGTACAGATGGCGGTGTAGATATTTCGAAGTTTATAGAGATAGCACTGTAGTTATTTCCATATTTATAGAGAAATCTCTGTAGATATTTCCATGTATATTCAGATAGCTGTGTAGATATTTCCATGTTCATGCAGATAGCGGTGTAGATATTTCCACGTTCATCCAGAAGCCGGTGTACATATATCCATGTTCATACAGATGGCGGTGTAGATATTTCCATGTTCGTATGGATGGCAGTGTAGATATTTCCATGTTCATACAGGTGGCGGTGTAGATATTTCCATGTTTATACAGATGGCGGTGTAGGTATTTCCATGTTCGTACGGATGGCAGTGTAGATATTTCCTTGTTCATACAGGTGGCGGTGTAGACATTTCCATGTTTGTACAGATAGCAGTGTTGTTCTTTCCATGTTTATAGACATAGCAGTGTAGATATTTATATTGATATACAGATAGCTGTGTAGATATTTGCATGGTCATACAGATAGCGGTGTAGATATTTCCATGTTCGTACAGATAGCGGTGTAGATATTTCCATGTTCATACAGATAGTGGTGTAGATATTTCCATGTTCATACAGATAGCGGTGTAGATATTTCCATGTTCATACAGATAACGGTGTAGATATTTCCATGTTCGTACAGATGGCGGTGTAGATATTTCCATGTTCATAGAGATGGCAGTGTAGATACTTCCATGTTTATGCATATAGCGGTGAAGATATTTCCAAGTTTATACAGATAGCGGGGTAGATATTTCCATGTTTATACAGATATAAGTGTAGATTTTTCCATGTTTATACAGATAGTGGTGTAGATAATTTCAATTTTATACCAAGAGCAGTGTGGATATTTCCAAGTTCATACAGATAGCGATGTAGATATTTCCACGTTTATAGATATGGCGGTGTAGATATTTCCATGTGCATACTGATGGCGGTGTAGATATTTTCATGTTCATACAAATGGCGGTGTAGATATTTCCATGTTCATAGAGATGGCGGTGTAGATATTTCCATGTTCATACAAATGGCGGTGTAGTTATTTCCATGTTCATAGAGATGGCGGTGTAGATATTTCCATGTTTATACAGATAGCAGTGTAGTTATTTCCATGTTTATAGAGATAGTAGTGTAGATATTTCCATTGATATACACATAGCTGTGTAGATATTTGCATGTTCATACAGATAGCGGTGCAGATATTTACATCTTCGTACAGATAGCGGTGTAGATATTTCCATGTTCATACAGATAGCGGTGTAGATATTTCCATGTTCGTACAGATAACGTTGTAGATATTTCCATGTTCATACAGATAGCGGTGCAGATATTTCCATGGTCATACAGTTAGCGGTGTAGATATTTCCATGTTCATACAGATGGCGGTGTAGATATTTACATGTTCATACAGATGGCCGTGTAGATATTTCCGTGTTCGTACAGATGGCCGTGTAGATATTTCCATGTTCATAGAGATGGCGGTGTAGGTATTTCCATGTTTATGCAGACAGCGGTATAGATATTTCCATGTTAATACAGATGGTGGTGTAGGTATTTCCATGTTTATTGAGATGGCGGTCTAGATATTTCCATGTTTATAGAGATAGTGGTGTAGTTATTTCCAAGTTTATAGAGACAGCGTTGTAGATATTTCCATGTTTATACAGCTAGCGGTGAAGTTATTTCCATGTTTATACAGATTGCAGTGTAGATATTTTCATGTTTATACAGATAACAGTGTAGATATTTCCATGTTTATAGAGATAGTGGTGTGGATAATTTCAATTTTATACAGATAGCAGTGTAGATATTTTCAAGTTCTTACAGATAGCGATGTAGATATTTCCACGTTTATAGAGATGGCGGTGCAGATATTTCCATGTTCATACAGATGGCGGTGTAGATATTTCCATGTTTATAGAGATGGCGGTGTAGATATTTCCATGTTCATACAGTTAGCGGTGTAGATATTTCCATGTCCATAGAGATGGCGGTGTAGATATTTACTTGTTCATAGAGATGGCGGTGTAGATATTTCCATGTTCGTACGGATGGCTGTGTAGATATTTCCATGTTTACAGGTGGCGGTGTGGATATTTCCATGTTTGTACAGATAGCAGTGTAGTTATTTCCATGTTTATAGATGTAGCAGTGTAGATATTTCCATTGATATACAGATAGCGGTGTAGATATGTGCATGTTCACACAGATGGCGGTGTAGATATTTCCATCTTCGTACAGATAGCTGTGTAGATATTTCCATCTTCATACAGATAGCGGTGTAGATATTTCCATGTTCATACAGATAGCAGTGTAGATATTTCCATGTTCATACAGATAGCGGTGTAGATATTTCCATGTTCATACAATTAGCGGTGTAGATATTTCCATGTTCATACAGATGTCGGTGTTGATATTTCCATGTTCGTACAGATGGCGGTGTATATATTTCCATGTACATTGAGATGGCGGTGTAGATATTTACATGTTTATGCAGATAGCGGTATAGATACTTCCATGTTTATACAGATGGTGGTGTAGATATTTCCATGTTTATAGAGATGGCGGTCTAGATATTTCTATGTTTACAGAGATAGTGGTGTAGTTATTTCCACGTTTATAGAGACAGCGTTGTAGATATTTCCATGTTTATACAGATAGCGGTGAAGATATTTCCATGTTTATACAGATAGCGGTGTTGATATTTCCATGTTTATACAGATAGCAGTGTAGATATTTCCATGTTTATAGAGATAATTGTGTAGATAATTTCAATTTTATAAAGAGAGCAGTGTAGATATTTCCAAGTTCATACAGATAGCGGTATAGATATTTCCACGTTTATAGAGATGGCGGTGTAGATATTTCCATCTTCATACAGATGGCGGTGTAGATATTTCCATGTTTATAGGGATGGCGGTGTAGACATTTTCATGTTTACACAGATGGCGGTGTAGATATTTCCCTGTTTACACAGATAGCGTTGTAGACATTTCCATGTTTACACAGATAGCGGTGTGGATATTTCCATGTTTATGCAGATAGCGGTGTAGATATTTCCATGTTTATACAGATAGCGGTGCGGTTATTTCCGTGTTTATACAGATAGTTGGGCAGATATTTCCATGTTTATACAGATAGCGGTGTTGTTATTTCCATCTTAATACAGATGGCGGTGTAGATATGTCCATGTTTGTACAGATGGTGGTGTAGATATTTCCATGTTCATACAGATGGCGGTGTAGATATTTCAAAGTTTATAGAGATAGCACTTTAGTTATTTCCATATTTATAGAGAAACCTGTGTAGATATTTCCATGTATATTCAGATAGCTGTGTAGATGTTTCCATGTTCATGGAGATAGCGGTGTAGATATTTCCATGTTCATACAGATAGCAGTGTAGATATTTCCATGTTCATACAGATAGCGGTGTAGATATTTCCATGTTCATACAGATGGCGGTGTAGATATTTCCACGTTTATAGAGATGGCGGTGCAGATATTTCCATGTTCAGAGGACGGTGTAGATATTTCCATGTTTATAGGGATGGCGGTGTAGATATTTTCATGTTTACACAGATGGCGGTGTAGATATTTCCATGTTTGCACAGATAGCGGTGTAGACATTTCCATGTTTACACAGATAGCGGTTTGGATATTTCCATGTTTATGCAGATAGCGGTGTAGATATTTCCATGTTTATACAGATAGCGGTGCGGATATTTCCATGTTTATTCAGATAGCTTTGCGGATATTTCCATGTTTATACAGATAGTTGGGCAGATATTTCCATGTTCATACAGATAGCGGTGTAGTTATTTCCATCTTAATACAGATGGCGGTGTAGATATGTCCATGTTCGTACAGATGGCGGTGTAGATATTTCCATGTTCGTACAGATGGCGGTGTAGATATTTCGAAGTTTATAGAGATAGCACTGTAGTTATTTCCATATTTATAGAGAAATCTCTGTAGATATTTCCATGTATATTCAGATAGCTGTGTAGATATTTCCATGTTCATGCAGATAGCGGTGTAGATATTTCCACGTTCATCCAGAAGCCGGTGTACATATATCCATGTTCATACAGATGGCGGTGTAGATATTTCCATGTTCGTATGGATGGCAGTGTAGATATTTCCATGTTCATACAGGTGGCGGTGTAGATATTTCCATGTTTATACAGATGGCGGTGTAGGTATTTCCATGTTCGTACGGATGGCAGTGTAGATATTTCCTTGTTCATACAGGTGGCGGTGTAGACATTTCCATGTTTGTACAGATAGCAGTGTTGTTCTTTCCATGTTTATAGACATAGCAGTGTAGATATTTATATTGATATACAGATAGCTGTGTAGATATTTGCATGGTCATACAGATAGCGGTGTAGATATTTCCATGTTCGTACAGATAGCGGTGTAGATATTTCCATGTTCATACAGATAGTGGTGTAGATATTTCCATGTTCATACAGATAGCGGTGTAGATATTTCCATGTTCATACAGATAACGGTGTAGATATTTCCATGTTCGTACAGATGGCGGTGTAGATATTTCCATGTTCATAGAGATGGCAGTGTAGATACTTCCATGTTTATGCATATAGCGGTGAAGATATTTCCAAGTTTATACAGATAGCGGTGTAGATATTTCCATGTTTATACAGATATAAGTGTAGATTTTTCCATGTTTATACAGATAGTGGTGTAGATAATTTCAATTTTATACCAAGAGCAGTGTGGATATTTCCAAGTTCATACAGATAGCGATGTAGATATTTCCACGTTTATAGATATGGCGGTGTAGATATTTCCATGTGCATACTGATGGCGGTGTAGATATTTTCATGTTCATACAAATGGCGGTGTAGATATTTCCATGTTCATAGAGATGGCGGTGTAGATATTTCCATGTTCATACAAATGGCGGTGTAGTTATTTCCATGTTCATAGAGATGGCGGTGTAGATATTTCCATGTTTATACAGATAGCAGTGTAGTTATTTCCATGTTTATAGAGATAGTAGTGTAGATATTTCCATTGATATACACATAGCTGTGTAGATATTTGCATGTTCATACAGATAGCGGTGCAGATATTTACATCTTCGTACAGATAGCGGTGTAGATATTTCCATGTTCATACAGATAGCGGTGTAGATATTTCCATGTTCGTACAGATAACGTTGTAGATATTTCCATGTTCATACAGATAGCGGTGCAGATATTTCCATGGTCATACAGTTAGCGGTGTAGATATTTCCATGTTCATACAGATGGCGGTGTAGATATTTACATGTTCATACAGATGGCCGTGTAGATATTTCCGTGTTCGTACAGATGGCCGTGTAGATATTTCCATGTTCATAGAGATGGCGGTGTAGGTATTTCCATGTTTATGCAGACAGCGGTATAGATATTTCCATGTTAATACAGATGGTGGTGTAGGTATTTCCATGTTTATTGAGATGGCGGTCTAGATATTTCCATGTTTATAGAGATAGTGGTGTAGTTATTTCCAAGTTTATAGAGACAGCGTTGTAGATATTTCCATGTTTCTACAGCTAGCGGTGAAGTTATTTCCATGTTTATACAGATTGCAGTGTAGATATTTTCATGTTTATACAGATAACAGTGTAGATATTTCCATGTTTATAGAGATAGTGGTGTGGATAATTTCAATTTTATACAGATAGCAGTGTAGATATTTTCAAGTTCTTACAGATAGCGATGTAGATATTTCCACGTTTATAGAGATGGCGGTGCAGATATTTCCATGTTCATACAGATGGCGGTGTAGATATTTCCATGTTTATAGAGATGGCGGTGTAGATATTTCCATGTACATACAAATGGCGGTGTAGATATTTCCATGTTCGTACAGTTGGCGGTGCAGATATTTCCATGTTGATATAGTTAGCCGTGTAGATATTTCCATGTTCATACAGAGGGCGGTGTAGATATTTCCATGTTCATTCAGGTGGCGGTGTAGATATTTCCATGTTTATACAGATAGCAGTGTAGTTATTTCCATGTTTATAGAGATAGCAGTGTAGATATTTCCATTGATATACAGATAGCTGTGTAGGTATTTGCATGTTCGTACAGATAGCGGTGTAGATATTTCCATGTTCATACAGAGAGCGGTGTAGATATTTCCATGTTCACACAGATAGCGGTTTAGATATTTCCATGTTCATACAGATAGCGTTGTAGATGTTTCCGTGCTCATACAGTCAGCGGTGTAGTTATTTCCATGTTCATACAGATAGCATTGTAGATATTTACATGTTCATACAGATGGCGGTGTAGTTATTTCCATGTTCGTACGGATGGCAGTGTAGATATTTCCATGTTCATACAGGTGGCGGTGTAGATATTTGCATGTTTATACAGATAGCAGTGTAGTTATTTCCGTGTTTATAGAGATAGCAGTGCAGATATTTCCATTGATAAACAGATAGCTCTGTAGATATTTGCATGTTCTTACAGATAGCAGTATAGATGTTTCCATGTTCATACAGATAGTGGTATAGATATTTCAATGTTCATACAGATAGCGGTGTAGATATTTCCATGTTCATACAGATAGCGGTGTAGATATTTCCATGTTCATACAGATAGCGGTGTAGATATTTCCATGTTCATACAGATAGCGGTGTAGATATTTCCATGTTCATACAGTTAGCGGTGTAGATATTTCCATGTTCATACAGATGGCGGTGTAGATATTTCCATGTTCATAGAGATGGCGGTGTAGATATTTCCATATTTATACAGATAGCAGTGTAGTTATTTCCATGTTTATAGAGATAGCAGTGTAGATATTTCCATTGATATACAGAGAGCTGTGTAGATATTTGCATGGTCATACAGATAGCGGTGTAGATATTTCCATGTTCGTACAGATAGCGGTGTAGATATTTCCATGTTCATACAGATAGCAGTGTAGATATTTCCATGTTCATACAGATAACGGTGTAGATATTTCCATGTTCGTACAGATGGCGGTGTAGATATTTCCATGTTCATAGAGATGGCAGTGTAGATATTTCCATGTTTATGCATATAGCGGTGAAGATATTTCCAAGTTTATACAGATAGCGGTGTAGATATTTCCATGTTTATACAGATATAAGTGTAGATTTTTCCATGTTTATACAGATAGTGGTGTAGATAATTTCAATTTTATACCAAGAGCAGTGTAGATATTTCCAAGTTCATACAGATAGCGATGTAGATATTTCCACGTTTATAGATATGGCGGTGTAGATATTTCCATGTGCATACTGATGGCGGTGTAGATATTTCCATGTTCATACAAATGGCGGTGTAGATATTTCCATGTTCATAGAGATGGCGGTGTAGATATTTCCATGTTCATACAGGTAGCGGTGTAGATATTTCCATGTTTAGAGAGATAGCGGTGAAGATATTTCCATGTTTATACAGATAGCGGTGTAGATATTTTCATGTTTACACAGATGGCGGTGTAGATATTTCCATGTTTACACAGATAGCGGTGTTGACATTTCCATGTTTACACAGATAGCGGTGTGGATATTTCCATGTTTATGCAGATAGCGGTGTAGATATTTCCATGTTCATACAGATAGCGGTGCGGATATTTCCATGTTTATACAGATAGTGGTGCAGATATGTCCATGTTTATACAGATAGCGGTGTAGATATTTCCATCTTAATACAGACGGCGGTGTAGATATGTCCATATTCGTACTGATGGCGGTGCTGATATTTCCATGTTCATACAGTTAGCGGTGTAGATATTTCCATGTTCATACATAGGGCGGTGTAGATATTTACTTGTTCTTACAGATGGCGGTGTAGGTATTTCCATGTTCGTGTGGATGGCAGTGTACATATTTCCATGTTCATGCAGGTGGCGGTGTAGATATTTCCATGTTTATACAGATAGCAATGTAGTTATTTCCATGTTTATAGAGATAGCAGTGTAGATATTTCCATTGATATACAGATAGCTGTGTAGATATTTGCATGTTCATACAGATAGCGGTGTAGATATTTCCATGTTCATACAGATAGCGGTGTAGATATTTCCATGTTCATACAGGTGGCGGTGTAGATATTTCCATGTTTATACAGATAGCAGTGTAGTTATTTCCATGTTTATAGAGATAGCAGTGTAGATATTTCCATTGATATACAGATTGATGTGTAGATATTTGCATGTTCGTACAGATAGCGGTGTAGATATTTCCATGTTCATACAGAGAGCGGTGTAGATATTTCCATGTTCATACAGATAGCGGTGTAGTTATTTCCATGTTCATACACATAGCGGTGTAGATATTTCCATGTTCATACAGATAGCGTTGTAGATATTTCCATGCTCATACAGTCAGCGGTGTAGATATTTCCATGTTCATACAGATGGCATTGTAGATATTTACATGTTCATACAGATGGCAGTGTAGATATTTCCATGTTCGTACGGATGGCAGTGTAGATATTTCCATGTTCATACAGGTGGCGGTGTAGATATTTCCATGTTTATACAGATAGCAGTGTAGTTATTTCCATGTTTATAGAGATAGCAGTGCAGATATTTCCATTGATAAACAGATAGCTGTGTAGATATTTGCATGTACATAGAGATGGCGGTGTTGATATTTCCATGTTTATGCAGATAGCGGTATAGATAATTCCATGTTTATACAGATGTTGGTGTAGATATTTCCATGTTTATAGAGATGGCGGTCTAGATATTTCCATGTTTATAGAGATAGTGGTGTAGTTATTTCCAAGTTTATAGAGACAGCGTTGTAGATATTTCCATGTTTATACAGATAGCGGTTAAGATATTTCCATGTTTATATAGATAGCGGTGTAGATATTTCCATGTTTATACGGATAGCGGTGTAGATATTACCATGTTTATAGAGATAGTGGTGTAGATAATTCCAATTTTATACAGATAGCAGTGTAGATATTTCCAAGTTCATACAGATAGCGGTGTAGATATTTCCACGTTTGTAGAGATGGCGTTGTAGATATTTCCATGTTCATACAGATGGCGGTGTAGACATTTCCATGTTTATAGAGATGGCGGTGTAGATATTTTCATGTTTACACAGATGGCGGTGTAGATATTTTCATGTTTACACAGATAGCGGTGTGGACATTTCCATGTTCAAACTGATAGCGGTGTAGGTATTTCCATGTTTATGCAGATAGCGGTGTAGGTATTTCCATGTTTATACAGATAGCGGTGCGGATATTTCCATGTTTATACAGATAGTGGTGCAGATATTTCCATGTTAAGATAGCGGTGTAGATATTTCCATCTTAATACAGATGGCGGTGTAGATATGTCCATGTTCGTACAGATGGCGGAGTAGATATTTCCATGTTCATACAGATGGCGGTGTAGATATTTCGAAGTTTATAGAGATAGCGCTGTAGTTATTTCCATATTTATAGAGAAATCTCTGTAGATATTTTCATGTATATGCAGATAGAAGTGTAGATATTTCCATGTTCATGCAGATAGCGGTGTAGATATTTCCATGTTCATCCAGATGCCGGTGTAGATATTTGCATGTTCATACAGATAGCGGTGTAGATATTTCCATGTTCATAGAGATGGCGGTGTATATATTTCCATGTTTATACAGATAGCAGTGTAGTTATTTCCATGTTTATAGAGATAGCAGTGTAGATATTTCCATTGATATATAGATAGCTGTGAAGATATTTGCATGTTCATACAGAAAGCGGTGAGGATATTTGCATGTTCATACAGATAGCGGTGTAGATATTTCCATGTTCATACAGATAGCGGTGTAGATATTTCCATGTTCATACAGATAACGGTGTAGATATTTCCATGTTCATACAGATAGCGGTGCAGATATTTCCACGTTTGTACAGTTAGCGGTGTAGATATATCCATGTTCATACAGATGGCGGTGTAGATATTCACATGTTCATACAGATGGCCGTGTAGATATTTCCATGTTCGTACAGATGGCGGTGTAGATATTTCCATGTTCATAGAGATTGCGGTGTAGATATATCCATGTTTTTGCAGATTGCAGTATAGATATTTCCATGTTTATACAGATGGTGGTGCAGATATTTCCATGTTTATAGAGATGGCGGTCTAGATATTTCCATGTTTATAGAGATAGTGGTGTAGTTATTTCCAAGTTTATAGAGACAGTGTTGTAGATATTTCCATGTTTATACAGATAGCGGTGAAGATATTTCCATATTTATAGAGATAGCGTTGTCGATATTTCCATGTTTATACAGATAGCAGTGTAGATATTTCCATGTTTATAGAGACAGTGGTGTAGATAATTCCAATTTTATACAGATAGCAGTGTAGATATTTCCAAGTTCATACATTTAGCGGTGTAGATATTTCCACGTTTATAGAGATGGCGATGTAGATATTTCCATGTTCATACAGATGGCGGTGTAGATATTTCCATGTTTATAGAGATGGCGGTGTAGATATTTTCATGTTTACACAGATGGCGGTGTAGATATTTCCATGTTTACACAGATAGCGGTGTAGACATTTCCATGTTTACAAAGATAGCGGTGTGGATATTTTCATGTTTATGCAGATAGCGGTGTAGATATTTCCATGTTTATACAGATAGCAGTGCGGATATTTCCATGCTTATACAGATACTTGGGCAGATATTTCCATGTTTATACATATAGCGGTGTAGATATTTCCATCTTAATACAGATGGTGGTGTAGATATGTCCATGTTCGTACAGATAGCGTTGTACATATTTCCATGTTCATACAGATGGCGGTGTAGATATTTCGATGTTTATAGAGATAGCGCTGTAGTTATTTCCATATTTATAGAGAAATCTGTGTAGATATTTCCATGTATATGCAGATAGCTGTGTAGATATTACCATGTTCATGCAGATAGCCGTGTAGATATTTCCATGTTCATTCAGATGCCGTTGTAGATATATCCATGTTCATACAGATGGCGGTGAAGGTATTTCCATGTTCTTACAGATGGCGGTGTAGATATTTCCACGTTCATACAAATGGCGGTGTAGATATTTACATGTTCATAGAGATGGCGGTGTAGATATTTCCATGTTCCTACAAATGGCGGTGTAGATATTTCCATGTTCATAGAGATGGCGGTGTAGATATTTCCATGTTTATACAGATAGCAGTGTAGTTATTTCCATGTTTATAGAGATAGCAGTGTAGATATTTCCATTGATATATAGATAGCTTTGAAGATATTTGCATGTTCATTCAGATAGCGGTGAGGATATTTGCATGTTCATACAGATAGCGGTGTAGATATTTCCATGTTCATACAGATAGCGGTGTTGATATTTCCATGTTCATACAGATAACGGTGTAGATATTTCCATGTTCATACAGATAGCGGTGCAGATATTTCCACGTTTGTACAGTTAGCGGTGTAGATATTTCCATGTTCATACAGATGGCGGTGTAGATATTCACATGTTCATACAGATGGCCGTGTAGATATTTCCATGTTCGTACAGATGGCGGTGTAGATATTTCCATGTTCATAGAGATTGCGGTGTAGATATATCCATGTTTATGCAGATTGCGGTATAGATATTTCCATGTTTATACAGATGGTGGTGCAGATATTTCCATGTTTATAGAGATGGCGGTCTAGATATTTCCATGTTTATAGAGATAGTGGTGTAGTTATTTCCAAGTTTATAGAGACAGTGTTGTAGATATTTCCATGTTTATACAGATAGCGGTGAAGATATTTCCATGTTTATAGAGATAGCGTTGTCGATATTTCCATGTTTATACAGATAGCAGTGTAGATATTTCCATGTTTATAGAGACAGTGGTGTAGATAATTCCAATTTTATACAGATAGCAGTGTAGATATTTCCAAGTTCATACATTTAGCGGTGTAGATATTTCCACGTTTATAGAGATGGCGATGTAGATATTTCCATGTTCATACAGATGGCGGTGTAGATATTTCCATGTTTATAGAGATGGCGGTGTAGATATTTTCATGTTTACACAGATGGCGGTGTAGATATTTCCATGTTTACACAGATAGCGGTGTAGACATTTCCATGTTTACAAAGATAGCGGTGTGGATATTTCCATGTTTATGCAGATAGCAGTGTAAATATTTCCATGTTTATACAGATAGCGGTGCGGATATTTCCATGTTTATACAGATAGTGGTGGAGATATTTCCATGTTTATACAGATAGCGGTGTAGATATTTCCATCTTATTACAGATGTCGGTGTAGGTATGTCCAAGTTCATACAGATGGCGTTGTAAATATTTCCATGTTCATACAGATGGCGGTTTAGATATTTCGAAGTTTATAGAGATAGCGCTGTAGTTATTTCCATATTTATAGAGAAATCTGTGTAGATATTTCCATGTATATGCAGATATCTGTGTAGATTTTCCACGTTCATGCAGGTAGCGGTGTAGATATTTCCATGTTCATCCAGATGCCGGTGTAGATATATCCATGTTCATACAGATGGCGGTGAAGATATTTCCATGTTCATACAGATGGCGGTGTAGATATTTCCATGTTCATACAAATGGCGGTGTAGCTATTTCCATGTTCATAGAGATGGCAGTGTAGATATTTCCGTGTTCATACAAATGGCGGTGTAGATATTTCCATGTTCATAGAGATGGCTGTGTAGATATTTCCATGTTTATTGAGATAGCAATGTAGTTATTTCCATGTTTATAGAGATAGCAGTGTAGATATTTCCATTGATATACAGATAGCTGTGTAGATATTTTCATGTTCATACACATAGCGGTGTAGATATTTCCATGTTCATACAGATAGCGGTGTAGATATTTCCATGTTCTTACAGATGGCGATGTAGATATTTCCACGTTCATAGAGATGGCGGTGTAGATATTTCCATGTTTTTGCAGATAGCGGTGTAGATATTTCCGTGTTTGTAGACAGAGCGGTGTAGTTATTTCCACATTTATACAGATAACGGTGTAGATATTTCCATGTTTCTATGGATAGCGGTGTAGATATTTCCATGTATATACAGATAGCGGTGTAGATACTTCCATGTTTATGCAGATTGCATTGTAGATATTTCCATGTTTATAGAGATGGCGGTGTAGATATTTCCGTGTTGATACAGATAGCGGTGTAGATATTTCCATGTTTATAGTGATAGCGGTGTAGATATTTCCTTGTTTATACAGATAGCGGTGTAGATATTTCCATGTTCATACAGATAGTA
Organism: Gorilla gorilla gorilla; assembly: GCF_029281585.2. Lineage (NCBI taxonomy): Eukaryota > Metazoa > Chordata > Mammalia > Primates > Hominidae > Gorilla > Gorilla gorilla. The sequence continues at coordinate 3,379,628 of NC_073231.2, read as the reverse complement.
GTGTAGATATTTTCATGTTCATACCGATGGTGGTGTAGATATTTCCATGTTCCTAGATATGGCGGTGTAGATATTTCCATGTTCATACAGACGGCGGTGTAGATATTTCCATGTTCATATGGATGGCGGTGTAGATATTCCCACGTTTATAGAGATGGTGGTGTAGATATTTCCATCTTTATACAGATAGCTGTGTAGATATTTCCATGTTTATACAGATGGCGGTGTTGATATTTCAACCTTTATAGAGATAGCGGTGTAGATATTTCCATGTTCCTTCAGATGGCGGTTTAGATATTTCCATGTTTATACAGATGGCGGTATAGATATTTCCATGTTTATACAGATGGCCGTGTAGATATTTCCATTTTTATAGAGATGGTGGTGTAGATATTTCCATGTTTGTACAGGTAGCGGTGAAGACATTTCCATATTTATACAGTTAGTGGTGCAGATATGTGAATTCATTAAACCTCTTCTTCTTTATAAATTACCCAGTCTTGGGTATATCTTTATCAGCAGCATGAAAATTGACCTATACACTCACTGTCCATGAATGATTCTCTGTTAGCCCATTTGCATTGTTATAAAGAAATACCTGAGGCTGGGTGGTTTATAAAGAAATGAGGTTTATTTGGCTCCTTGTTCTGAAGGCTGTACATGAAGCATAGTACTGGCACCTGCTTCCAGGGAGGGCCTCAGGAACCTTCCAAGCATGGTGGAAGGTGAAGGGAAACCAGCATATCACATGGTGTGAGAGGAAGCAAGAGAGACAGGGAGGAGGTGTCAGTCTCTTTTAAACAACCAGATATCGCATGAACTCACAGGGTAAGAACTCATTCATTACCAAGAGGACAGCACCAAGCCATTCAGGAGGCATCTGTCTCCAACATTGGGGATCACATTTTAACGTGAGATTTGAAGGGGACAAACATCCAAACTATGTCAGATACCAAAGCTGACAATGCTTAGGATCTTTAGCTGTTCCAGGTCCTGGGAAAAGGGAGAGAGTTAGCTTCCCTCGTTTATGCTGTGCTACTGCATATCATATTAGTAATTATTGTTCTCTAAAGGTTCTTAAAAGCAAATAAACAAATGCAAGGCAAAACATTTGATATACAAGGCAAAACATACGAAATGCAAGGCAAATGCATTAAAAACTTTTGAGTGTTAATGTATAGATTTTATTTTATCTTTTTAATTTCTTTTGCTTAACCAAATAGATTATGTAGTTTTGATTAACTGGCCATGAAATAGCTCTGCCTACATAGAATTTCCCATGAATAATTATTTGTGGAGACTTTTGTGTGTGACCCAAATCCTCCCTCAAAACTGAAGTTTGCCCAGCTATTGGGAGTGTTGGCAAATCATGCCTCTCAGCTGATTCTCTCTAGAATTTATTCTCAGGAGATCTAATTAATAACTTGTCAAGCTGATGTCCATCCTTGGGGACAACTCGTATCTGAAGAATGGCCAGTGAAAGGTATTAAAACTCCATACTCCTGCCTCAATTTAGGGCAACGCTGAAGGGTCACCCCAGCTTCTCAGCTCCCCCTTGAGATTAGCTGAGGTATTTGTTGCGACTGCCTCACATCTCAACTCCCTTTATCCAATTCAGCTTTTTCGCCACAGTTGTTGGTTCCTAGGATTTTACCCAGTTAAATGTTCTCTACACAAATCTCTATCTCAAATCTGCTTTACAGGGAATGTGGCCTCAGACAGGTTTTCATTAGGTTCTGGACATAACTCTCATTAGTCATTGATATGATTCGGCTGTGTCTCTGCCCGAATCTCACCTTGATTGTAATTATCCCCGCATGTCAAGGATGGAGTCAGGTGGAGATAATTGAATCATAGGGGCGGGTTCCCCCTACTGTTCTCCTGGTAGCGAATAAGTCTCACGAGATCTGATGCTTTTAAAATGGGAGTTTCCCTACACAAGCTTTCTTCTCTGCTACCATTTAAGATGTGCCTTTGCTTCTTTTTTGCCTTCTGCCGTGACTGTGAGGCCTCCCCAGCCATGTGGAATTGTGAGTTCATTAAACCTCTTTCCTTTATAAATTACCCGGTCTTGGGTAGGACTTTATTAGCAGCATGAGAACAAACTAGTACAGTCTGTTCTATAAGCCCAAGTCGGATCACAGAGTCCCGCTTTCTGTTTCTTTTTTTTTTCTAGCCCATATTTCTACTAAAACTTGACTCATAAAGACTCAAAACAAAATAATTAAGCATGGCTAATATTTATTTAATATTTTATACGTGTCAGGTACTGTATTTTGTAACTTATCTTTTAATAATCTTTCCAAATCTCTAAAAGGAGAATTCTGCTTTTTTATAGAGAAAATAAGGATGGCTCTGAAAATGTTAGTAGTAGGGGAAGCAGGGTGAGGGACATAGGGGGCACTTTGTGTTATTTGTGCATTTTACCATCAGTCTAAAATCAGGTCAAAATAAAAAAAAAAAATGAGAAGTAGAAGCAGGTTGTTAAGATTTTCAGTGTGACTCTAGAATTTTTTTGTTTGTTGTTTGTTTTGGAGTGTAGTGGTAAGATCTCTGCTCACTGCAACCTCCACTTCCCAGGCTCAAGCAATTCTCCTGCCTCAGTCTCCCAAGTAGCTGGGATTATAGGTGCCTGCCACCACACCCAGCTAATTTTTGTATTTTTTTTTTAGTAGAGATGGGGTTTCAGCATGTTGGCCAGGCCAGTCTCCAACTCCTGACTTCAAGTCATCCGCACACCTCAGCCTCCCGAAGTGCTGGGATTATAGGCATGAGCCACCACTCCTGGCCCAAAGTTCATATTTTAACTACTAACCTAAATTATTTTAAAAACAAAAGTCTCCTTGGACTCAAACCAGGTCAGAGTGACATGATCATGTGCCTGTTTTGTGCAGGGTGAAGTGAGATTATTATCTAGGAATTAGCTGAAATGTCTTGTTGTGGGCATAATTATTTCATATAAATTCTAAGCTTCATATTAGCACTTAGATTATAATTATCTAAAGAATAGAGAACAATTTCATATAATTTTCAGTGTATCAGGTGAATCAACAGTATACATACAAGCATGCAGATGAATTTCAGTGAATATAGTGGTGACAATGCTCAACAGAATAAGTGTCCCCCACCCCAACCCTGCATCTTGCTCTTTCACTGTCCTAAAGATAGAACAAAATGGTTCAGGCATCCAGCTTGTCCCCTCCACACTTCACACTTTTACTTAATAGCAGCTTATCTTTAACACTTTGTCATCTTTAAGATGTTGCTAATTCTTTCTGGTAGATCCCAGGACTGAGGATGAGGAAGAATGATTTTATTTAAATAAGGTTGCTTAATTAAAAAACAATTTTTTTAGTTTTAAAATATTTTCATTATTTTATAAAATGTTTGTGGGTACAAAGGAGGTTTATATATTTGTGGGGTACATGAGATGTTTTAATACAGGCATGCAGTGTGAAATAATCACATCATGAGGAATGGGCTTTCCATCCCCTCAAGCATTTATCCTCTGAGTTAAAAACTATTCAATTGGCTGGGCGCGGTGGCTCACGCCTGTAGTCCCAGCTCTTTGGGAGGCCGAGGTGGGCGGATCGCCTGAGGTCAGGAGTTTGAGACCAGCCTGGCCAACATGATGAAACCCCATCTCTACTAAAAATACAAAAATTAGCCAGGTGTGGTGGCGAGTGCCTGTCATCCCAGCTACTCGGGAGGCTGAGACAGGAGAATCATTTGAACCTGGGAGGTGGAGGTTACAGTGAGCCGAGATCATGCCATTGTACTCCAGCCTGAGTGACAAGAGTGAAACTCCATGTCAAAAACAAACAAAAATCAATTACATTCTTTAAGTTATTAAAATTAAACATTGTAAATGATATTTTTTCCCAAAGCTTTTTCAAAGAAAAAAAAAAGTAGAAACAAAGACACTTTCTACTGATTTCCAACATGGTGACTCTGTATTTCTAGCATGTGTTAAGGTGAAAAATTGATTTTATGTTTAATAGAAAACATAGCATAATGTAATGAAAAGCAAGATTGTAATGATAAAGGAAAATAACACTAGTGCTAATTTTTTTCAATTTGAAGCATTGGATTAAAATGAATTAGGTTATATTCCAACATGTTTATATTGAATTTCTTTTTTCTCCAATTGGTTTCTTTTTATTAATGGGGGAGTGTTGCATTTGTATAAGGTTTCCCTATTATATTCAATTGTTTTGAGATGCTTTTAATATGAAGTTTTTATGTTTTCTTTTTGATGTATACATGTTATGCTTTTATGCTGAATTTGATAATTGGTGCTGTATATGCAAAGCAAATGTAATTTCCCAGCTTTTATTTTTTAAAGCCCTGGGAAGCAACATAATAAAGTAGAAATAGTATCAAGACAGGAGTTAGAATACCTGGATTCTAAAATTTAAATTAAATTAGGATCTAGTGACATTATAGGTGTTCCTTGATCTTCTGATGACCTGATTCCTCAAAAGAAAAATAAAATAATCTATAAATTGTTTCTAATTCTAAAACTCTATCAATGCTATTTTTAAAATTATAATTAGTTGAACTCTATAAGGTCACAAAAATCCCTATTAAGAAACTAAAATAAAATTTTATCATATCTTAAAAATACTCTGATCTTTTTTTATATGCTGACATAAATTCTAATTATTTTTGAGCCCCTAAAAAACATTTAAGATCACAGTTTATGTTTTATTATTGACTTTCAGATAATTAACATTTTACTGATAGATATGAACAAATCTACTCTAACAGAGATAGTCATTAGTTTATTTCTCTCTTTTCAGTATCAATAAAAAGTATCGATTTACCAATAACAATGAATTAATTGCCTGAAATAAATGAAACGTAAGCAGCAAAAGTGAACCTTTTAGTATAACTCTTCTTGTAAACATTGACTTAGTGCAAAGGGAGCTTATCTTTAAAAAAAAAGCGCTAATTCATGTCTATTGGTATAGATATAATCTTTTGTTCCTTGAAAATAGATCCTACTATACTCCAGACACTATGCCACTTGGTGCAGATATTAACGCAAATAGCAGGTGATCATTGTCCTCATGGAGTTTATTTTAAAGAGAACAAAGTGAGACAAAGGCACACAAGCAAAGAACTACAATACAAAGGGGATGGCATCTGACTCAGCATGGAGGTGTCACGGAAGGTGTTGTTTTGCTTAGGTTTTGAAGTGTGGGTAGGAGATGGCCCATGTTGAGAGTGGGAACTGGGAATTAAAAAGATGAGGAGGTCTCTGCAAATCTACATGGATGGGAAGTAGCATGCTGATGTGGGAAACAACTAAAAAGTTCCAGAATGCATGGTTTATAAAGCGTGAGTCAGAGAGGGCTAGACCAGTAGCCAGATCAAGGATATCTCAGATGTTATAGTCATGAATTAGTGCATTGACCTGCAGGCCATGGGAGTCACTGAAGGTTTCAGTCAGGTAAGTGAGCTGATCAGAACAGTCCATTAGATAGGCCGCTCTTTTGGCTGTAAGGGGGACACGTTTGAAGTAGGGCTATAGCTAAAAATATACAGACACTTCCTCTTGTCTACAGCCCTGCTGGCATCTGTTGTATTTTGACTTTTTAATAATAGCCATTCCAACCGGTATGAAATGGTATCTCATTGTGTTTTGATTTGCAATTTTCTGATGATTAGTGATTCTAACCTTTTTTTTTTGTATTTGTTGGCCATTTGTATGTGCTCTTTTGAGATGATTTTGTTCATGTCCTTTGCCCATTTTTTAATTGGGTTATTTTTTTTCTAATTGATTTAAGTTCCCTGTAGATTCTGGATACTAAAAAACAAACAAAAACCAGAAGTAAATAAATTCTCAGGACACACACACCCACACCCACACCCACAGAGAGAGAGAGAGAGAGAGAGCGCCTAGGTAAGAGGCCACCAACCACCAGGGTCTAAACTGGGAACACTTTCTAGTACAGAATGAATGGAAAGGATTCATGAAATATCTAGAAAGTAACGTTAATGAGATTTACATGTATGGAGTGAATGAGGAGAAACAGGGATCATTCAGGATTCTGGTAGGGATAACAGGGGGAGCCATTAGTTGAAATTTTGAAGTGGGAGAAGGAGAGGCAGTTTTAGGGAGAAAGATGAGTTGTTTTTTAGGTATTTCAAACCCTTGAAGCTTCTATGGGACATCGAAGTGGAAATAACAGTCTGTGGGTTGGGACAATAAAGAAAGAAATTGGTTGAAGACTAGGGGAAGAGTATAGAGCAAAGAAATATTTAAGATAATAAACATAGAGAGATAGCTGAAAATGTGGGACTGGATTACAAAGGAAGAGTGATTTAGTTATGAAGCCCAAGGGCTGACAGGAATGGGTGACTACTCGAGGAGTTCATATGCATCTGTTATTGTATGAATAAAAAAAATTATCTGTTCCTTCCTAAAGATATCTTCAACCTGTTTTTGGATACATATGGGCACTGCTTTTCATTCTCTTAGCCCCATTTCTTATTTTAGCCTCTGCTGTAGCAATCAGTTCTGCACAGGCTTTGACCCAGGCTTTGACTAGTTGGTGCAGGTGTGATATGACACTTACCTGGAATGGCCCACAGTTTGTGGCTGCTCTCACTTAAGCAGGTGGGATGCTCATGTAGGTGTAACCTAGAAGCTTGGTAGAGTTTATGCCCATGGGGCAACCTGTGACCACTCAAAAATAAAGCCCTTTCCTCCTCCCAGATTGAGGAGTCTTGCATTATGTAATAAAACTCCTTAGAAGGCCTATTAGGTTCCAATACAGCATAAGGCAACTTGATAAGGTATCCCATCATCAGCCTTCCTTTCTTCCCTCATTCCTCTGCCTCTCACTCTTTCTTCCTAAGTTAACTTCTTAGATAAAATGCCAACTTTCTATATTTTGTTTCACATCAGGGAAAATAATTGTATATCCCATTTCAAAAGCACATAAAAAGGTTACTGTATAGAAAATTTGTCTTTAATAGATTAAGGTGTAATTTTCCAAATACTTTAAAATTTTATTTCAGATACGTTTTTCATTTTTATAAGCTTCATCTAAAAGCAGAGTTCACCTAAGAATATACCTAAGAGCATATTACATAAAATATATTTTATATTTCAGTAGTTTAGCTAGGATTCTTTCAAAATTGAGAGGATCTACAAATATTTCTAACACATTAGTTTTCAGTCTTAAGGCTGAGTCAAGAACAAAGCTCCTAAACTTTGCATTGGTGATTGAGAACATTTTAAAATTGTTATTTAATTCATTAATTTATTTTTAAAAATTTTCACATTGTAATCATATAGATTTATAGGATACAATTTGATGTTTCAATGAATATGTATGTTGTCTAATGATCCAATAAGGATAGTTAGTGTATTAATTACCTCATGCATTTATCATTTCTTTTTCATAAGAAATTTCAAAATCCTTTCTTCTAGATACTTTGTAATATACAATACTTTACTTTTAACTATATTCACCCTGCTTTGCAAAGAACACTTCAACTTATTCTTCCTATATAATTGTGATTTCATAACTGTTAACCAATCTATCTCCATTTTGCCCTCCCCACTTCTTCCTCACTGTTTGGTAACCACTATTCTACTCTACTTCTCTATTAACATTTTTTTTTTAAGATTCCACTTATGAGAGAGATCATGCGGTGTTTGCTTTCTGTGTCTGGCTTATTTCACCTAACATTGTATCCTACAGGGTCATGCATGTTGTTGCAACTGGCAGAATTTCATTCTTTTTTTATTGCTGAATAGTATTTCATTGTGTATGTGTCCATATATATATATATTATATATAATAATATGTATAAATATAATTACACATAAAATTATATATAATTATAATTAATTTTATGTATAATTATAATTACACATAAAATTATATATAATTATAATTATAATTATATATAATTATATATATAATAATAATATATATTATATGTAATATATAATATACATAACGTATATTATATATATTAAACATAATGTATATTATATATATTATACATGATATATATTATGTATAATATACATGATATATATTATATATAATATACATAATATATATTATGTATAATATACATAATATATATCATGTATAATATACATAATATATATTATATATATATAATTCACTTCTTTGTTTTTAGACACATAGGTTGATTCCATATCTGATTATTAGAAATAGTGCTGCAGTAAACATAAGAGTGCAGATATTTTTCAAACACAATGATTTCATTTCCTATGGATATATACCCAGTAGTGGGATTGCTGGGTTATGTGATCGAATAATTGTTTTTTTTTTTTTTTTATTTTTTAGCGAACTTCCATAAAGTTTTGCTTAATGGTTGTACTAGTTTACAACTCCATCAACAGTGTGTAAGTGTTCCCTTTTCTCCACTTCCTTGCCAACTCTTGTTATCTTTTACCTTTTTGGTAATAGCCATTCTAATGGGTGAACTGGTATCTCATTGTGGTTTTGATTTGCATTTCCCTGATGGTTAGTGATGTTGAACATGATTTTATTATATATTCGTCTTGACCATTTCTATATTTTCTCTTGTGGCATGTCTTTTAGTTTATTTTGTCCTTTTTTTTTTTTTTTTTTTGAGAAGGAGTCTTGCTCTGTTGCCCAAGCTGGAGTACAGTGGTGCAATCGGGGCTCACGGCAACCTCCATCTCCCTCTTTCAAGCAATTCCCCTGCCTCAGCCTGCTGAGTAGCTGGGGTTACAGGCACATGCCATCATGTTTGGCTAAATTTTTGTATTTTTAGTAGACAAATGATTTCACCATATTGGTCAGGCTGGTCTCAAACTCCTGACCTCAGGCAATCCACCTGCCTCAGCCTCCCAGTTTTGCCCATTTTTAAATAAGTTTTTTATGTTTTTGCTGTTGAGTTGTTTAAGTTTCTTATATAATCTGGGCATTAACTCCTTAGCAGATGTATAGTTTGCAAATATTGTATCCCATTCTGTAAGTTGTTTTTTCACTCTGTTAAGTTTCCTTTGCTGTGCAAAAGCATTTTAGTTTGATGAAACCCCATTTATCTATTTTTGCTTTTGTTGCCTGTGCTTTTGACGTCTCATTTAAAAAATCCTTGTACAACCCAAAGTTATAGAGAATTTCCCACATGTTATCTTCTAGTAGTTTTTCATAGTTTTCCATCTTACCTTTAGGTCTTTAATCGCATTTGAGTTGATTTTTGTATAAGGTAAAAGATAGGGGTCTGATTTCATTATCCCACATGTAGATATCCAATCTTCTCAGTACCATTTAATGAAGAGACTGTCTTTACCCCTGTGTGTGCTCTTGACTCCTTTTTTGAAAATCAGTTGACTTTAGGTATGAGAATTTATTTCTGAGCTGTATATTCTCTTCCATTGGTCTATGTGTTTGCTTTATGGCAGTGCCATGCTGTTTTGCTTACTATGGCTTTGTAGTATATTTTGAAGTCAGGTAGTGTGGTGCCTCCAGCTTTGTTATTTTTGCACAGGATTGCTTTGGTTATTTGGGGTCTTTTCTGGTTTCATACAAATTTTAGGGTATTTTTTTCTATTTCTGTGAAGAATTTCATTGGTATTTTGATAGGGATTGCATTGAATCTGTAGGACATTTTGTTAGTATGGTCATTTCAATAGTATCAGTTCTTCCATTCCATGAGTATATAGTGTCCATTTTTTGTGTATCGTAAATTTTTCCATCAGTGTGTTATAGTTTTCATTGTAGAGATCTTTCACGCCCTTGATTAAATTTATCTGCAGATTTCTTGGTAGCTATTGTAAATGGAATTCCTTTCTTGATGACTTTTTCAGATAGTTCACTATTAGTGTATAGAAACACCACTGAATTTTCTGTGTTGATTTTGTATACTACAACTTTACTGAATTTATTTATGATTTCTAGTAGTTTTTGGTCAAGTCTTTAGGGTTCTCACTCTATATAAGTATATATAGAAAGAACCCTAAAGAGAGAGAGATCATATATATCTATATGATCATATATATAGATGTATACATATGTATGTGAGATCACATTTTCTACAAACAGAAACAATCTGACTTCCTTCTTTCCAGTTTGGATCCCTCTTATTTATTTCTTTTGTCTAATTGCTCTGGCTCTGACCTCCAGTACTATGCTAAATAGAAGTGGTAGAAGTTGACATCCTTGTCTTCCTCCATATCATAGAGGAAAAGCATTTAACTATTCACCATAAATAAGATGTTAGCTGTGGGTTTGTCACATATGGCCTTTACTGCGTTGAGGTACACTCCTATACCTACTTTCTTGACAGTTTTTATCATAAAGGAATGTTGACTTTTGTCAAGTGTTCTTTTTGCATCTGTTGAAATGATCACATGGTTTTTGTTTTTCTTTCTATTGTGGTGGTGTATCATATTTACTGATTTGTGCATGTTAAGCCATCCTTTCATCCCTGGGATGAATCCCACTTGATTACAGTGAATACTCTTTTTAGTGTGCTGTCGAAGTCAGTTCACTTGTATCTTGTTGAGAATTTTTGAATCTATGTTCTCCAGGAATATTGGCCTGTTATTTTCATTTTGTGCATGTCTTTGTCTGGTTTTAGAATCAGGATATTGCGAGCCTCATAAGATGAGTATGGAAGTATTCCTTCCTCATTACTTTTGTGGAAAAGTTTGTGGAGAATTGGTAGTTATTCTTTAACTGTTTGGTAGAATTCAGCAGTGAAGACATCAGGTCCTGGGTGTTGGTTGTTGTTGTTGTTGTTTTGATGGAAGATGTTTTATTATTGATTCAATTTCCAAACTCATTATTGATGTGTTCAGATGTTATATTTCCTCACAATTTAATCTGGGTAGTTGTATGTGTGCAGAAATTTATTCATTTTATTCTACATTATCAAATTTGTTGGCATATAGTTATGAGTAATGTCTTACAATCCCTTCTATTTCTGTGGTGTATCAGTTGTAATGTCTCCTTTTTCATCTTTTATTTATTTGAATTTTCTCTCCTTTTGTCTTAGTTTAGCTAAAGGTTTGTCAGTTTTACCTTTACACTTTGTCTTATTTATCTTTTGAAATATTTTTTAGTGTCTGTTTCCTTTATATCTGCTGTGAGCTTTATTATTTCCTTCCTTCTACCAATTTTGGGTTTAGTTTGTTTTTGATGTTCTAGTTACTTGAAGTGTATAATTTTGCTTTGTGATTTGAAAATCTTTCTTCATTTTTGGTGTAGGCTTTTATTGCTATAAATTTCCCTCTTAGAACTGCTTTTGCTACGTTCCATAGGTTTGGGTATGTTGGATTTTCATTCTTACTTGTCTCAGCGACTTTTGAAATTTTCCTATTAATGTCTTAATGAGACCTATTGATTTCTTGGGTGCATGCTATTTAATTTCCATGTTTTTATAAAATTTCCAAGGGCTTTCCTGTTGTTGATTTCTGGCTTTATATCACTGTAATCAGAAAAGATACTTCATATGATATCTGTCTTCTTAAGTTTGTTAAGACTTATTATGTGTCATAATGTATGATTGGTCCTAGAGAATGTTTGGTGTACAGTTGAGAATAATTTGTATTCTGCAGCTGTTGGATGATGTATTAGTCTGTTTTCATACTGCTGATAAAGACATACCCGAGACTGGGTAATTTACAGAGAAAAAGAGGTTTAGTGGACTCATAGTTCCACGTGGCTGGGGAGGTCTCCCAATCATGATGGAAGGCGAAAGGCACATCTTACATGGTAGCAAACAAAATAGAATTGAGAACCAAGTGAAAGGGTCCCCCCTTATAAAACCATCAGATCTTGTTAGACGTATTCACTACCACAAGAACAGTATGGGGGAAACCGCCCCCATGATTCAATTATCTTCCACTGGTTCCCTCCCACAACATGTATGAATTATGGGAGCTATAATCAAGATGAGATTTCGGTGGGGATATACAGCCAAACCATATCAGGTGAGATCTTCTTTACCTGCTAGGTCCATTTGGTCTATGGTATAGTTTGAGTCTGTCATTTTTTGGTTGATTTTCTCTTCATATAATCTGTCCATTTTTAAAGTGGAGTGTTGAAATTTCCTACTAATATTGTATTGCAGTCAATCTCTACCTTTAAATCTAATATTTGCTTTATATATCTGGTTGTTCTGGTGTTGGGTACATATATAGTTACACCTAAGTAATATATATGTTATGTCCTCTTATTGAATTGGGCCTTTTATCATTTCATTATACAGCGACATTCTTTTTTTATATAGTTTTTTTATTTAAAGCCTTTTAAAATATGACATGACTGTGGCTACTCCTGCTTGCTTTTCATTTGTTTGCATAAAATATATTTTTCCATCTCTTCACTTTCAGTCTATTTATCTTTAATAGTGAGGTAAGTATCATGTAGGCAGCATATAGGTGGGTTTTGCTATCTGAATCCATTCATCCACTTTATATCTTTTAACTAGAGTTTAATCCACTTCTATTGAAGTTTATTATTGATAAATTAGGACTTCCTTCTACCATTTCATTAGTTGTTTTTTAGATTACTTGTTCACTTCTTCCTTTCTTATTGTTTATCTCTCTAGTTTGGTGGTTTTCTGTGGTGCTAAGCTTTGTTTCTTTTCCCTTTTTTGGTGTGTGTGTGTGTATCTGCTGTAATTTATTTCTTTCTGGTTAGTGAAACTAACATACAGAGTCCTGTATTTGTAACAGACTATTTTACACTGATAACAACTTAACTTCTGTCACATAAAAATACTCTTGACTTCTCCCCCCCACACACACACAATTTATATTTTTGTTACGTTACATTGCATCTTTATGAATGGTAGACTCAATGGAACATAGGATCTATGTCACAACTAAATCAATTATTTAATGGCAGCATTAAAGCAGGCCAAAGAATGTGAAAAACTGGTGTGGGTGTATTTAACTTTTTAAAAACTATGTTTCATAATGTTTTCATTAAAAAGTCTTTATCAGTTTGCTAATGCCTAATTTTTACAACCAGCCACCATAGATTTTACAGGATAAATATATTATTTCAGTGGTAATTGAAGCAGAATTTTTGTTGCTCTTCTTACCCTTAGAGATTGTGTATTATCCTCAGACGTAATTCTTTGATTTTTTTTCTTTTCATGTTGTTACACATAGTTACCAACAATCAACGTGAGAATAACCTTTGAATATTTTCAAGCATTAAGATTTGTTTATACAGCTGCACAATTAGACAACAAACACTCTTGGGTCTTTACCTCTCAGCATACACCTGATTATTAACTTAAAGGTATGATGGGAAAAGTATCAATTTTTCTTGGTCACCTAGATTTAGAAATATGTAATAAGTATAAGCTTGGGTCTGCTTCTTCAGAAGCCTAGGAAGTGGAGTGATGGTTCTCTGAAGAGGCTGGAAACAAAGTATGTGTTTCCAGAAGGCTTAATAGAATATGTTGAGACATAGGCCATTAACACAAAAGTGAAAGAAATGCAAAAAATGTATGAAAGTAAGGATTTGAGAAGGGAAATTTTATTTTTCAGTCTAAGATTCCTATGAATTATATGAAAGTAAATGTCCTATCCTTAAAATTAGCCAAAGGAAGCACTTTACTTATCAATATGATATGACTTTTCATACTCTTATCTAAAGATATCCTAAACTAAGATCCAGTTTTCTAAGAAAAGACTTTTTACTCATGCTTTAAAGCATGCTAGATGATTCCTACCACATCACATAATGTTGTTTACATGTATGATTTAAACTGCATTTATTCTTCAACTCACTGGTTCCTTAGGCTTCTTATCTTTCCTTGCACGCTTAGATAATTTTATGTAAAATTGATTTTTAGAAGTTTAGTTGCTGGGCGTAGTGGCTGTCACCTGTAAACCCAGTACTTTGGGAATTCAAGGCAGGTGGATTGCTTGAGTCTTGGAGTTTGAGGCCTGCCTGGGAAAGATGACAAACCCCATTTGTACAAAAATAAAAATATTAGCTGGATATGGTGGCACATGCCTGTGGTCCCAGCTACTCCAAGGCTGAGGTGGGAGGATGACTTGAGTCTGAGAGGCAGAGGTGTGAGCCAAGATCATGCCCTGCTCTTCACCCTGGGCAAAGAAGCCAGACCCTGTTTCAAAAAAAAAAAAATCTAGTGAGATTTGATTTCTATTTCTATGTGATTCAAAACTAGGAGAGCTTCAAGGCTAATGACTATTAAAAAATGGCCATTGCTACTTGCATTTTCTATGAAGCCAGCATACACAGCAACGTGCAACCTTAAAACCAAGCTATTTAATATGTAGCTTAGATCTCAGGTTTGATTGTCTTTGAGGTTTGATTATTGCAGAGATCAATTGCCAGACCAAATATAGACTAATTCTGTATTTGGTCTTTTTATCATATGAAACATCCCAGCCTTGGGTATAAATTAAGAGCAAGTACAGATGTTTATACCGATAGCGGTGTAGATATTTCCATGTTTATACAGATAGCGGTGTAGATATTTTCATGTCTATACAGATAGCGGTGTGGATGTTTCCATGTTTATACAGATAGTGGTGTAGATATTTCCATGTTTATAGAGATAGCGGTGTAGATATTTCCATGTTTCTACAGATAGCGTGGTAGATATTTCCATGTTTATAGAGACAGCGGTGTAGATATTTCTATATTTATAGAGATAGCGGTGTAGTTATTTCCATGTTTATACAGATAGCGGTGTAGATATTTCCATGTTTATACAGGTAGCAGTGTAGATATTTCCATGTTTGTACAGGTAGCGGTGAAGATATTTCCATATTTATACAGGTAGCCCTGCAGATATGTGAATTCATTAAACCTCTTTTTCTTTATAAATTACCCAGTCTTGGGTATGTCTTTATCAGCAGCATGAAAATTGACTAATACACTCACTGTCCATGAATGATACTCTGTTAGCCCATTTGCATTGTTATAAAGAAATACCTGAGGCTGGGTAATTTATAAAGAAATGAGGTTTATTTGGCTCCTTGTTCTGAAGGCTGTACATGAAGCATAGTACTGGCACCTGCTTCCAGGGAGGGTCTCAGGAACCTTCCAATCATGGTGGAAGGTGAAGGGAAACCAGCATATCACATGGTGAGAGAGGAAGCAAGAGAGACAGGGAGGAGGTGTCAGTCTCTTTTAAACAACCAGATATCGCATGAACTCACAGGGTAAGAACTCATTCATTACCAAGAGGACAGCACCAAGCCATTCAGAAGGCATCTATCTCCAACATTGGGGATCACATTTTAACGTGAGATTTGAAGGGGACAAACATCCAAACTATGTCAGATACCAAAGCTGGCAATGCTTAGGATCTTTAGCTGTTCCAGGTTCTGGGAAAAGGGAGAGAGTTAGCTTCCCTCGTCTATGCTGTGCTACTCCATATTATATTGGTAATTATTGTTCTCTAAAGGTTCTTAAAAGCAAATAAACAAATGCAAGGCAAAACATTTGAAATGGAAGGCAAAACACAAGAAATGCAAGGCAAATGCATTAAAAACTTTTGAGTGTTAATATATAGATTTTATTTTATCTTTTTATTTTCTTTTGCTTAACCAAATAGATTATGTAGTTTTGATTAACTGGCCATGAAATAGCTCTGCCTACATAGAATTTCCCATGAATAATTGGTTGTGGAGACTTTTGTGTGTGACCCAAATCCTCCCTCAAAACTGAAGTTTGCCCAGCTATTGGGAGTGTTGGCAATTCATGCCTCTCAGCTGATTCTCTCTAGAATTTATTCTCAGGAGATCTAATTAATAACTTGTCAAGCTGATGTCCATCCTTGGGGACAACTCGTATCTGAAGAATGGCCAGTGAAAAGTATTAAAACTCCATACTCCTGCCTCAATTTAGGGCAACTCTGAAGGGTCACCCCAGCTTCTCAGCTCCCCCTTGAGATTAGCTGAGGTATTTGTGCGACTGCCTCACATCTCAACTCCCTTTATCCAATTCAGCTTTTTCGCCACAGTTGTTGGTTCCTAGGATTTTACCCAGTTAAATGTTCTCTACACAAATCTCTATCTCAAATCTGCTTTACAGGGAATGTGGCCTCAGACAGGTTTTCATTAGGTTCTGGACATAACTCTCATTAGTCATTGATATGATTCGGCTGTGTCTCCGGCCGAATCTCACCTTGATTGTAATTATCCCCGCATGTCAAGGATGGAGTCAGGTGGAGATAATTGAATCATAGGGGCGGGTTCCCCCTACTGTTCTCCTGGTAGCGAATAAGTCTCACGAGATCTGATGCTTTTAAAATGGGAGTTTTCCTACACAAGCTTTCTTCTCTGCTACCATTTAAGATGTGCCTTTGCTTCTTTTTTGCCTTCTGCCGTGACTGTGAGGCCTCCCCAGCCATGTGGAATTGTGAGTTCATTAAACCTCTTTCCTTTATAAATTACCCGGTCTTGGGTAGGACTTTATTAGCAGCATGAGAACAAACTAGTACAGTCTGTTCTATAAGCCCAAGTCGGATCACAGAGTCCCGCTTTTTTTTTTTCTAGCCCATATTTCTACTAAAACTTGACTCATATAGACTTAAAACAAAATAATTAAGCATGGCTAATATTTATTTAATATTTTATACGTGTCAGGTACTGTATTTTGTAACTTATCTTTTAATAATCTTTCCAAATCTCTAAAAGGAGAATTCTGCTCTTTTATAGAGAAAATAAGGATGGCTCAATCTTTTGATTTTTATTACAAGCTTTATTTTGTATAACATATAATAAACTAAAAATATTGAAAGTTTAGAAACCATCAGCACACAATCGAGGTGATGGAAATATACTTCACCTCCAGTTTCCTGATGCCTCTTTATAATACATTTCTCTGGCCCCTCATTCCTGGCCCTTAAAAACCACCAAACTGCTTTCTGTCACTGGACAGTAATTTATACAGTCAAAAAATGTATATAAATACAATTTTACACTATGCACTTTTTTGTCTGACATTTTATGTTTTTTTCTCTGCATGTTTTACCTCTAGAGTCTGCCTTGTTTCACTTAGTATAATTATTTTGAGATTCATTCATGTTATAGTATGTATCCATAATTAATTCGGATAAAGCAAGTTAATTCATTAATGTATTGATTGATATTTAGACTGTTTCTAGTTTGGGCTATTATGAATACATGTGCTATGAACATTTGTTTTGATATCATTATATGAACACCTACTTTTATCTCTCTTGGGTAAATACCCAGGAGTGCAATGGCTGCGTCTTACGGCAGAAGTATGTTTAACTTTTTAAGGGACTCTTGAACTGTTTTTCAAAGGTTACACTTTTTTGTATTCCCATCAGCAGTGTATGAGAGTTTCAGCTTCTCCACATCCAAGCCAGTGCTTGGCTATTATCAGTCATGCTAATCTTAGCTATTTAAAAATAGATAGTGGCGTCTCATTTTGGTTTTAATTTGCATTGCCCTAAGCATTAATTATGTTGAGCATATGTGCTTATTTACCAAACAAATGTCTACTTTGAAATGTCTGTTCCAGTCTTTCACCCAAGTTTTAAATGGGGTTGTTTGTTTTTCATTATTAAATTTTGAGCTTTTAAAATATATTTTTGATGCAAGCCTTTTATCAGATATATGAGTTGCAAATATTTTCTCCCAGCCTGCAGCTTGTCTTTTCAGTCTCTTAATAGATTCTTTTGAAGAGCAGATTCTTTTTTTTAAATTTGATGAGTTCTTCTTATCAATATATTATTATATAAATCATGCTGTGGGGTCATATCAAAGAAAGCTTTGCCTGACTCAAAGTCCCAAATGTTTTCACATCTTCCCTCTCCTCTCCTTTGGGAACTGAGATTACACGTAAATTCAGTTACTTGAAATGTACTGTCTACTATTGCTCTGTTCATGTTTTTTAAAAATTTATTTTCTCTCTATATTTTATTTTGAGAGGTGTCTATCTTTTCTTCTTTAATGACTAATGTGCTATCAGCCTACCATGTAGCTGGGACTACAGCCGCATGCTACTATGCCCCGCTAATTTTTGTATTTTTAGTAGAGATGGGATTTCACCATATTGGTCAGGCTGGTCCTGAACTCCTGACTTCGTGATCCACCTGCCTCGGCCTCGCAAAATGCTGAGATTACAGGCGTGAGCCACTGCGCCCAGCCTCCTTTAGTGTATCTTGCATGTCTCTATTTTAGAACATATAGAATACTGTTTCAATAAGCATTTTAATGTTCTTAACTGATAACTCTGGCACCTTGATTTACTCTGGATCAGTTCTGACTCAGTGATTTTTCTCCTTATTATGAGCCACGTTCTTCTGTCTTTTGTTGTTACTGTTGCGTCTCTGCTAAACTGTGTCTGGATGTCAGATACGGTGACTTTTATCTTATTGAGTGCTGGAAGTATATATAAATATTCTTGATCTTTGTATTGGTATGTATTTAAGTTTAGTTGGAAAGAGTTTGACTCTTTTTGGTCTTGCTTTAAAAATTCATTAGGTGGGATCAGACCAGTTCTCATTTTAGAGTTAATCACTCCCAACTAGTGAGGCAAGATCCTTCTGGGTATCCCTGGGAATCTTGAGGTGTTTCTGGTTTGGCTGATAAAATAAGCACTATTACTGGACCTTGGTGAGCATGTGTACTGTTACTTTTCATCTTATCTGGGTGTTGTTTCCCCAACCGTAGGTACTTTTCTCTAGGCCTGTCCTAACAATTACTTAGCTATGTACTTTAGGGGGACCCTTTGCAGAGCTCTGGAGTTCTCTTTCTGTGCAGCCCCTTCTTCTCGGAAACCTTGTCCTGAGAGCTCATGTCAACATGGTTTCTGTGGACTCTCAGCTCTGTCCCCTCAGCTCAGGGAGAACAATGGGCTCCTCTTGGGCTCTTCTCCTGGAGTAGTGGGCTGGAAAGCTTTCTCCAGGCATAAATTAGGGCAGTTGATAGGCTCACCTTGTTTGAGACTGACTTTACAGGGTCTTGCAAACTTTTGTGGCATACATTTTGGCCATTTTTTTGGTTGTTTCAGGAGGGAGAGAAAGTCTAGTTCTTGTTACTCCATCATGGTCATTGCAGAAGTCAACCTAACTGATATTTATCAATACAGTCTGTTGCTACACATTGAACTTGCTTAAGATAATTTTTAGATGGCACAGAACTTTCTGTCCATTGAATGAGACTCTCTGCTTATTTTGCAAGTGCTCATTTGTATGGAGACATTTGTATGGAGAAACTTCAAAAAGTTTGTGGAAAAATGAAGTTAAAAGATAAACATTGAAAATGTGATCTTCGGTTTTCATCCCTAAAGAACTGATGGTCCTGGGAACTTAACAATGTCAATGCAGTCTCTTATACATTATTAACTTAAGAAAAATGGGTGCCCTTTCCACATTTGTTGAGATTGGGAAACAAAAAGAAGTCAGAAGGAGCCAAATCAGAGCTGTAAGGTGGACGCCTGACAATTTCCCATTGAGACTCTCACAAAATTGCCTTTGCTCGATGACAGGAATGAGCAGAAACATTGTGGTGTTAGAGGACTGTCTGCTAAAGCTTTCCCAGGTATTTTGCCCTAAAACTTTGGCTAACTTATTCAAAACACTCTCATGATATGCAGATATTATTGTTCTTTGACCTTCCACAAAGGCAACAAGCAAAATGCCTGGAATGTCCCCAAAAAACTGTTGCCGTGACCTTTGCTCTTGAGTGATCCCCTTTTGCTTCGACTGGACCACTTCCACCTTTGGTAGCCATTGCTTTGATTGTGTTTTGCCCTCAGGATCATACTGGGAAAGCCATGTTTTATCTTCTGTTACAATTCTTCAAAGAAATCCTTCAGGATCTTGACCCTAGTTCTTTAAAATTTCCATTGAGAGCTCTCCTCTTGTCTGCAGCTGATCTGAGCACAACACTTTTGACACCCATGCAGTGGAAAGTTGGTTCAACTTTAATTTTTTAGTCAGAACTGTGCAAGCTGAACCAATTAAGATGTCTACGATGTTGGCTATTGTTTGTGCTGTTGATTATCAGTCCTCTTCAATTAGGGCACAAACAAGATTAATTTTTTTCCTTGCAAATTGATATGGATGATCTGTCCCTGTGGACTTCATCTTCCACATCATCTCGTTTCTTCTTTAAAAAAGCTGTCCGCTTGTGAACTACTGATTTCTTTGGTGCATTGTCCCCTCAAGCTTTTTGTAAAGCATCAGTGATTTCACCGTTCTTTCACTCAAGCTTCATCATAATCTAATGTTTGTTCTTGCTTCAATTTTAGCAGAATTTACATTGCTCTGCTAGGGGCTCTTTTCAAACTAATGTCTACTCCTTCTTACTGTCTCAAACTAGATCCTGTTCAAACATGCTATAATAAATTAGTATGAGTTTATTTTGCTGCCAAAATTGAAACCTTTGCATAGTTTTTTTCATAATATACATTTTCCATGAACTTTTTAAGGCCTCTCATGTATCCACAGGTAGAGTGCCTTACCTATTCTGACTTCAGTCAATTATTCAAGACCTTTCCTTGTCAGTGATACATTAGAAAGGTAGAGTATTGAAAAATAAGAGTAGCTTCTGCTGATTAAGAAATACTATATCTTTTTCTACTTCTTTCCTTTTTTTTCTTTTTTTTTTTTTTTTTTTCGAGACAGCATCTTTCTCTGTCACCCAGGCTGGAGTGCAGTGGTGTGATCTCAGCTCACTGCAACCTCTGCCTCCCAGGGTCAAGTGATTCTCCTGCCTCAGCCTCCCGAGTAGCTGGGACTATAGGTGCCTGCCACCACACCCAGCTAATTTTTGTATTTTTAGTGGAGACAAGGTTTCGCCATATTGGCCAGGCTGGTCTTGAACTCCTGACCTTGTGATCTGCCTGACTCGGCCTCCCAAAGCGCTGGGATTACAGTCATGAGCAACTGTACCTAGCTTTCTACTTCTTTCTTATTATTTTCCTCCTCTCTCATTCCCATATTCTCTCCTTTCTCCTACTTTCCTCCCCACTCCCTGTTTCCTTCCTTTCATCTTTCCTACTTTCAAGACTTAATATTTCTTGAACCTCAGATGTTATCATAGTATGTTATTTGTTTAATTTTCACATAACAATAATAGTTTAAATACAAATAATATTTATTTTCATCCCCATGTTATCAGTATAACAGTAAAGATGTGGAGAGGCCAGCTGGGCATGCTGGCTCAAGCCTGTAATCCCAGCACATTGGGAGGCCGAGGTGGGTGGATCACGAGGTCAGGAGATCGAGACCATCCTGGCTAACACGGTGAAACCCCATCTCTACTAAAAAAATAGAAAAAATTAGCTGGGCGTGGTGGCGCATGCCTGTAGTCCCAGCTACTCGGGAGGCTGAGGCAGGAGAATAGTGTGAACCCGGGAGGCAGAACTTGCAGTGAGCCAAGATCACGCCACTGCACTCCAGCCTGGGTGACAGAGTGAGACTCTGTCTCAAAAAAAATAAATAAATAAATAAATGAAAATAAAATTAAAAAAATGATGTGGAGAGGCCAAATCAATGGCTCTTATATCCACGTTCTTTCTTCTAAATGATTTCACCTTAGTTTTGGTCTGCATCTCTAACCATAGCTAGTTGCAGTAGGACCTTCTATCTGGCCTTGCTGCTCTCATTTTTGGACCTCCTCACTGAAATCAAATTGATCTTTCTAAAATGCAAACCTGGTCTTAGTATTTTATTACTTAAAACCCATTGGTGGCTTTCCATGATTTATGGAATAAAGTCAAAATTCCTGTTTTTGCCAACGTTTCTGTGTGCCTCTCATCCCTACATTTACTGATTCCTGTGTGCCATAAATTGCCAGTTGTCCAGAGTTCATTCTCTTTTTGTACTTGGGAGGACTTCTGCATCCTGAAACTTTTCCCCTGAAACGTGCTTGGAAAATACCTACCCATTGTTTTCAGATTCAGGTTAGTTTTTTACTTCAGTTTCTTTTCCTGAAGCTTATACTGACCGCTCCATATGGCTTTGGGGATTAGCTACTCATTCCTTTGTGCCCTTTGTAGATACACATTTATCGTGGAGTCTTTTTTTTTTTTTTTTTTTTTTTGAGACAGAGTCTCACTCTGTCACCAGGCTGGAGTGCAGTGGTGTGATCTCAGCTCACTGCAACCTTTACCTTCCAGGTTCAACTGATTCTCTGGCCTCAGCCTCCCAAGTAACTACAGGCGTGCACCACCGTGCCCAGCTAATTTTTGTATTTTTAGTAGAGATGGGGTTTCACTATGTTGGCCAGGATGGTCTCGATCTCTTGACCTCGTGATCTGCCCACGTTGGCCTCCCAAAGTGCTGGGATTACAGGCATGAGCCACCGCTCCCAATCAGTCATGCAGTCTTTATACTTACTTGTTTACTTGCCTGTGAGCTCACTGAATGCAGGGACTATTTCCTTGTTGCTCTAGCACCTACACCAGTACCTGGTATCCAGAAGCTGTATGCTAAATGTTTGTTGAGTGGCTGTTTGACTGAATGATTGTACTCCTAATTAGTAGATAGAAAGCCATGAACTTCCCAGTTCATCATTCTTTGTGCTCAATTCTTGTTTCTTTATTGTGTTCAAAAGAGTTCCTTAGTGACATAAAACTATGGAGCTAGTATGTCAGCTCATTTAAGCAATGATTGGTTTATGTATATAAGAGGCTTCAATAATTATATATTTTTATTTCAGTTTCAATAAATGATCAATTTATTAGTTTTCTCTGTTTTGGCTTACTGTTCACATTTAATATCAAATAAAAGTGTTTTACTTAAAATTATTCATGCCGATTATGACAGTTAGGTGAATATTACTTTGATTTACATTCCAGTAGTAGTTTTGGTTGAACCCTGAATATGCTAAGACGTCACTTTTCTTTTTTTCTTATGAACAGGCTACTGTGTTTACATATATTATTAAAATCTTCTTTGAAAATACGAAGAGTGTTACATTTCTTATATTTAGTTCTCTGTGCTTCAGAATTCCTGTGATACTTGCACTTAAGTCCTTCTGAGCAGTTGATGTTAATATTTATGTGGTTAATTTCATGAAACATGGTGGTTTTCATTTCTATCATTAATTTATACAGGAGATAGACTGTTTTCCAGGTGTAAGCTCAGTCATATAATTAGAAAAGTTATAAGCAGAAAGGAGTTATTTGGTCTAACCCATTTATTCTACAGATAGAGAAATTAGAGTCC
This sequence comes from Gorilla gorilla gorilla, assembly GCF_029281585.2. Taxonomy (NCBI): domain Eukaryota; kingdom Metazoa; phylum Chordata; class Mammalia; order Primates; family Hominidae; genus Gorilla; species Gorilla gorilla. Next base: position 3,356,456 of record NC_073231.2, on the reverse strand, counting down.
AGAAACTCTGTCTTCTTTAATGTCTTACAGGTATTTAAGAAAAAAGAATAGACTTGAGGTTTCTGTGTTCTGAACCCAGTGATCTTGACACTGTAATGATCTTCATCCATATTATTCACAGAAGTAAATATAATCACATATTAAATAAGAAACAAAAATACTAAGGGGATATTATACTGAAAAATGAAATAATATTATCTTAATTATTTTGATCAGATTCAATATATAGCAGCTTGAAGGCTAATAATTCCAATGATTCTCTGAATAAACCATTTTTCTAATAAGATTACAGGTTTTAGTAATCTAATTATTTTGACCGATGCAAATGTTACCCCGCCAGTCTGAAAAATGTGTTTATTTATATGTCATAAAGAATAATTTATTCCAAAAAGGCTAATTTTCAAAATATATGTATCTTCTGAAACTGTATCTATTTTTTTCCCACGTTTTCTAAATATATTTTAGAGGGCATTTGTAGATTTTCATGGTGCTGAAAAATTAAGGTATAACGGTCTCATGAAGGAGAATAATGTCATTTAGACATTGTAATTTTGGAGGATCACAATATTTTTTGGAATGTGGTTGTTGCAGCACTGGTCACTTATACTAATTATATAATAACATACTATACTAATGCAATAATATACCATATGAAATTATTAAATGGTAAATTCGTCTTAAATCCTCTAGAATACTGCAAAGAAATAGTTTATATAAGAAAGAGTACCATAGCATACGTGAACACAATGTTTCCTATTTTTTTCTTCCTTTTTATTTTTTTGAAGACAAGTCCTCACTCTGTTGCCCAGACTGGAGTTCAGTGCCATGTTCATAGTTCACTGCAACCTCAAACTCCCAAGCTCAAGTGATCCTCTTGATTCAGCCTCTGAAGTAGCTGTGCCTACAGGTGTGCACCACCACACCGGCTAATTTTTAACATTTTTTATAGATATGTTGCCCAAGCTGGTCTCAAATTCTTGAGCTCAAGAGATCTTCTCACCTTGGCCTCCCAGAGTGTTGGGATTACAGGCATGAGCCACCCTACTCAGCCAATATTTCTTTTCTAAAAGACATTTTCTAACATACTTCTCATTTTAACTAACATAATATTCAAAGTGTAGATCTGAGAAAGAGATAGTGCCTGCAGATCTGGGATCCTACATGCTAATATTATGGGATGCATTCAGATCTGATCAGCAGATATTCCATTTATTCTAGAACACCACCAGCAGAAGAATGTAATTACGTCTATCACTAAAACTTTGTGTCAATACAGACTGCTGTATTTGTTATCATAGATGGTCCTTGGATGGCAGCCTTAAGCAGTTTTAAACCTAGACAGGTGATGTACTTTTTCTTCTTGGATAATTTTCATTGTTTTGTCTAATTTGGTTGTAACTAATGTGTTTAATATGGCTTGCTTGTTTTTTAAAAAGTTGTTCAGTATCCTTAGAACTCAGTGCTGATTTCTTTCTCTAGTAGGCCTTTTATATAGGACATCTCACTTTCTCCTGGCTCTCTACTACTAGCATGAGGTCTCTGAAAAAATCAAGACAGCCAAATAATTTGTTATAGAGTAGCCTATGTAGAGGGACAGGGGAGGAGTCATATTCCAAGAGGGAAAGACCTTTGAGCCAGGCTCAATTTGTAGAGGCTGTTGAATGAAAATGAGAGAGAGAGAATGCACACTTTATTGCACTATTAAAGCAAAATTCTGACAATAACTTCTAAAAATGATTCCACTCTTATACACTGAGAATATGACAGACCTTCCAAAAGTATAATTTCTTACATGAACGTCCAGGTATATAAGGAAAAATAACTATTTCATACCAATATCTTCAGCCGCCTTTATTGTTGGTTCACCACATAGGTTTTTATCAGAATCGCAGAACATTAATTTTTTAAATTAGCTACCATTACAACGAGCTTGAGAAGAACTTTCTTTTTAATAATTCGACCCAGATGCATTCTAGATACTCCAGTGTTACGAATCGATGGCTTCATGAGGAGCCGCTGTTGACTCATGCTATCACTGGACACACTGACAGGAAATGTTTTCTTACACCTGTTTTCCTCCTGCTTTTCCTTGGTAGGACTTAGTTCCTTGGCATAGTCCAGTATCAGTGGCAGTCATAGAGAAGTGTTACAAAAACCCAGCTTATTCCAACTTGTGAATTATTTGGCACCCAGGAACCAGGTCTTACAATCTTCAACCCACTTTTTCCTAACATGACCCCTTTTCTGAAATGTTTATTTATATATGATGTAGGCCTGGGGAAAGGACATGGACTTTCAAAGAAAATATTCTCCAATAGATCTCTCAACTCCAGAGAACCTTCTGACTAAATCTGAAAGAATTCCACTGTGCTCTGATAACATCCTTTAATAATGAAGGAAAAGATATTTTTCCCCCAGGAGGATTTTGTAGTGAAAGAGATGGCATAATTTTTTTTTAAATGTTGTTTATAATCTAATTTGTTTTTCCATTGGTGGGGTGTGTCTTAAATCCTAAATGGTACATCCTTTTCAAAATACTTCTAGTAATAAAATGTTTCTGAAGTTATGTTGTAAATATGATTGGACTATGTTTAATAATGTTAAGTTGATCCCACTTCCCCTGAAATTATATACATAAATGCTGAAAGTATAAATTTCCATATACAACTTCATGGAACATTTTTCTTCCAAGTGTGCATTTGCTAGAATTTGCATTGAAAGGTTTTGGAAGGAGCCTGTTGGTATGAATCCTGTGTGAGCAACACTCAGATTTGTTGCATACTGAACAGCATGCTAAATCTCACTTCACAATCTTAGATTTCTCATCTACCATCTTGAGCTGAATTTAAAATATAACTGCAGTTTATTATGTCACCTGTTCGTCAAACACTGATGCAAAGCTTAGTTTTCAGTGTGAAGAACCCATGACTAGAGAAGGGAAGAAGAAAGGGTCAAGCAGACCTCATTAAAGAGTGTATGGGCAAGAAAACACATCAGATGTCTTGATAGGTTTTTTAAAGTCCTGTTAGACTTGTCATGATTTCCAAAACACTAAATGCCATCTAGTATTTTGGACCCTCCAAAATTACAGTAGAATATTATTATGGGTCATCTTAATTGGAAATATACAGGAAAATCCTGATGATTAATGTAGACTAGTGATAGCTCTCACACATTTATATAACCTATGTTGAAAAGAAAGAAGAAAGGCAGGAAGGAAAGAAGGAAAAAGAGCGGAGAGAGAGGAACAAGAAAACACGTGGATTTGTGGAAATGAAAATTTTTAAATTACTAATTTGCAAGAATGGGTAAGAAAAATACCGAGTATGAACATAAATGCTTTCAATTCCGTTTGCCTCTTAATCCTTCTCAGTCCGTGGCCAGTTTTGAAACTTGGTGTAACTTCCTTCCTTTATTCCTCCCTCCCTTGCTCCCTCCATCCCTTCTTGCCAGCCTCCTTCCCTTCCTCTCTCCTTGAGTTTCCTTCTTCTTTCTTGTTCCCTCCCTCCCTCTCTCTTTTTTTCCCTTAGTTTCCCCGGAAGCACGTATACCAGCCATTTGAATGCTTTCTGCTCATAGATACTGCCAAGCCCCCTCACCCAGACTGCTGACTAGATTTGGTAGAATGGAATGAGAAACATAGACTTTGTGTCTGAGGCGGCCACCTCTGATGCTGCAGACTTTTGCCGTGATTATGCACTCCAGCCGAGGGACGCTAGAGAGGTTGAAATTTCAACTGTGGGATTTGCCATTTTGGAATTTGCAGAAATGTACTGGATATGCTAACAGCAGCCTGGCTAGCCTCCACTTCACAAGGAAGTATTTAAATATACACGTGTAATATGAAGAAAATTGCATTAGATCATAAGGGATGAATTATTTTGTAAATGACTATACCATCAAATACCATACCTGATATCAATCATCTTCATCAGACAGTATCTGTGTATGTAAGTAGATAAACAAAAAAGCAGGAGTTTATTTCTCTCTAATGTATCCTTGACTCTCTAGCGGTGACCTCTGAAATGTCTCTTCTGATCCAGACTTGTTTGAATCATGTGCAACATTTTAGATTTGTCTTTTCTCTGCAAGTTTTTTTTGGTTAAGTACCATAACATAGTGAACCAAATAGTTTTGCTTGCTTTCTATTGATGACACATGATTTTGGCTTTTATCTTCAGTGGAAAATCAATGTGTCACATGGCGTTCACTAAGAAAAAGGTATGGGGCCTCTTTGTAATTCTTTGTCAGATGATTGCTTTATCTTGATTTATGCCTTCAAACTTTTTCCCATTCAGCAGAAAATATTGTGTCGCTATCTGTGAGAGCAAAGCGATCTATACCAATTTATGCTCTAAGTGTAGCCTCCTTCCAGAACTGCTTGTGGAACATATCAACTCACTATAGATTAGGGACATAATGGATTCTTCTTTCTTAAAAGTGGCAGATTGACAATTTTAGTTCATATACAAGCTTTTATATTGACATTAAAACAATATTTCTATGTAAAGTAAAATATTGTAGTTGATTATTATTCGAGGGCCTCCCAGAATTTCAAGGTCTGAAAATAAATTCAATGTTCCTGGTGGTAACAAAATTGCCCCTACTTCCTTGTATCAGGACTGCCATTTGGAACTGCTGGGGAAGCTCTTTTCAGAAATTATTTTCAAAACAGCATTGTTGCCTTTTGCCAAACTGAAATCTGGTTGTAAACTTTTGAAAACTAGTTCCTTGGAATGGAATTCAAGTTGTCTTCTAAGCAAATTTTTTTTTAACTCAAACATACATTCTATCTTGCTTTATTATGTCACTATTTGTGTAGGAAACATATTTCTATTTTTACCATTTTCAATTTATTTACATTTACATTTACATTTGTGTGTGCATATATATACACACATACATACACTTTAAGTTCTGGGATACATATGCAGAACTTGCAGTTTTGTGAAATAGGTATACATGTGCTGTCGTGGTTTGCTGCACCCATCAACCCGTCATCTACATTAAGTATTCCTCCTAATGCTATCCCTCCTCTTTCCTTCCTACCCACTGACAGGCCCCAGTGTGTGATGTTCCCCTCCCTGTGTCTATGTGTTCTCATTGTTCAACTCCCACTTATGAGTGAGAACATGTGGTGTTTGGTTTTCTGTTCTTGTGATAGTTTGCTGAGAATGATGGTTTCCAGCTTCATCCATGTCTCTGCAAAAGACATTAATCCATCCTTTTTTATAGCTGCATAGTATTCCATGGTTTATATGTGCCACATATTCTTTATCCAGTCTATCATTGATGGGCATTTGGGTTGCTTCCTAGTCTTTGCTATTGTGAATAGTGCTGCAATAAACATATGTGTGAATGTGTCTTTATAGTAGAATGATTTATAATCCTTTGGATGTGTACCTAGTGATGAGACTGTTAGGTCAAATGGTATTTCTAGTTCTGGATCCTTGAGGAATTGCTACACTGTCTTCCACAATGGTTGAACTAATTTACACTCCCACCAACAGTGTAAAAGCATTCCTATTTCTCCACATCCTCTCTAGCACCTGTTGTTTCCTGGCTTTTTAATGATTGCCATTCTAACTGGCGCGAGATGGTATCTCATTGGACCAGGGGTGATGAGCTTTTTTTTTTTTTCTTCTTCGAGACAGCCTCACTCTGTCACCCAGGGTGTAGTGCAGTGGCACAATTTCGGCTCACTGCAACCTCCACCTAATGGGTTCAAGCAATTCTCCTGCCTTAGCCTCTTGAGTAGCTGAGATTACAGATATATACCACCACGCCTGGCTAAAGTTTTTTTGTGTGTTTTTGGTAGAGACAGAGTTTCACCATAGTGGCCAGGCAAGTCTCAAACTCCTGACCTTGTGATCCACTCGCCTTGGCCTCCCAAAGTGATGGGATTACAGGCGTGAGCCACCACGCCCAGCCTATGATGAGCTTTTTTTCATGTGTTTATTGGCCGCATAAATGTCTTCTTTTGAGAAGTGTCTGTTCATATCCTTTTCCCACTTTTTGATGGGGTTGTTTTTTTCTTGTAAATTTGTTTAAGTTCCTTGTAGATTCTGGATATTAGCCCTTTGTTAGATGGATAGATTGCAAAAATTTTCTCCCACTCTGTAGGTTGTGTGTTCACTCCGATGATAGTGTCTTTTGCTGTGCAGAAGCTATCTTTAGTTTAATTAGATCCCGTTTCTCAATTTTGGCTTTTGTTGCCACTGCTTTTGGTGTTTTAGTCATGAAGTCTTTGCCTATGCCTATGTTCTGAATGGTATTGGCTAGGTTTTCTTCTAGAGTTTTTATGGTTTTAGATCTTATGTTTAAGTCTTTAATCCATCTTGAGTTAATTATTTTATAAGGTGTAAGGAAGGGGTCCAGTTTCAGCTTTCTTCATATGGCTAGCCAGTTTTCCCATCACCATTTATTAAATAGTCAATCTTTCCCCATTGTTTGTTTTCGTCAGGTGTGTCAGAGATATGTTGTATATTTCATGGTACAATGCCTTCTGTCAATGGGGAAAAATAACAAGCATATATGGGATGAATGAAGTCTGCTATGGTTAAGGTTGAGAATATTTACTGATCCTTGAGTTCAGTCTCCAGGAATGTTGGAAATAGAGAATGGAGATAATGGAGATAAAGAAAAGTTCTGAAAATGACACTTCCCATAGTGTCAAAATTGTGATCTATTGGAGAATTCTGTGATACATCAAAATCTCTGTTTATACTGATGTTTGTTATTGTGTATGAGCATATCTTTATCAGGTGTAGGCTATTTCTGTACTTTCATGTCTTTAAATCAATGTTTCTATTCACATATGTATATGTGCAAATAGAAGCATGTTAATATTATATATATATATTTTCTGTCATTACCATGATTGCTATGATTATCATTAGCATGTATTATTAGTGTGACCGAAGTATCATCAGTATCAGTTTCTTTCTAACTGCAGTGCTCCTGTAATGCTTCATTTCTACAGAGCCAACCTACACCCACCGTTTCCCTGACTATAACTTTACCTAAAGTATAAGCCCTTATAAAGCCATGAAAGCCTACCAAGAATTGTCAAAGAAGCTAGGCAGCAGCCAGGCTCTGCCTTAGGAAAAGACTTTACTTTTTATTATCATGTGCAGTACTTAATTACTTGTTTTGACCTCTAAGATTTTGCTCTCCTATATTTCTATCCCCTGGCTTTCTGATATTTCATGTGATTATATTTGAAATTTTAACCTTGCTTTTCTTTTTGGAATCTCTGATATCTCTGCTGCCACAGGTAATGACAGGTTCCTCTCTAACTGTTGGTGTTATCCCTGGTCAGATTATTACTGATGACAGAAGTAGATGTTTTACGTGGATTCTCTCGATATCAGAAACAAATACAGATATCACAACTCAAAAATGACAGACTGATAACCATTATGAACTTAGATGCAACATTCTTAATACAATATTAGCAAATTGAGTCTAGGAATAGTTAAAAATGATAATGTGTTTTAACGAAGTGGGGTTTATCTCAAGTTGGTTTCAACAACTGAAAATCTACCGTGCTGACAGAAAAAAGAAAAATCACGTGACACTCTCAATAGATGCAAAAAAGGAATTTACAAAATGTAACACATTTTTTAAATTAAAAACTCCCAGCAAACTGAGGATAGAAAAGTACATTTTCAAACTGATTATGTGTTTACAAAAAATCTATAGCAAACATCTTACTTAAAATGGTGAAAGCCTTAATACTTTCTACATAAGATTATGAAAAATGCAATGATGTCCTCTCTCCCTAGTTCTTTAAAGTATTGCATTCAATATTAAATAAGTGGAAATATATACCAAGTTCATTGATAAATATTTAATACTTATGAGATGATAATTCTCCTGAAATTGATCTCTAGATTCAGTGGAATTCCCATGAAACCTTATAGGTCCTTTTGGATAAATTACAAAACTGATTCTAAAACAGGGAGAAAGAAAGAAGGGAAGGAAGGAGGAATGGACAGAAAGAAGAAAGAAATAAAGAGAAAAGAAAAGAAAATAAGAAATAAGTGACACCCAAGTTGGGAAGAAAGAAAAATACTATTCTCACGTGATGTAAACATATACATAGAAAATCCTTAGGCATCTGCAGAAGTGTGCTAGAGGTATGAAGTGAATTTAACAAAGTTGTAGGATGAAAGATCAATAAATAAAATCAATTGTGTTTCTATACACAATCAACACCAATTAGAAAATAAAATTATGTAAGCAATTTAACTTATAATAGCCTCAAAAATAATAAAATAATTCAGAATAAATTTAATAAAAGGTATGCTGATCCAAAATTTCTAAATCACTAATACGAGAGATTGAATAGGTAGAAATATGTATCAAGTTCATTGGTAAATATACATGTCATACTTATTAGATGATAATTCTTCTGAAACTGATCTCCAGATTTGGCACAATCCCAATCAAACCTATAGGCCTTTTTGGAGAAACTACAAAGCTGATTCTAATTTTTTTTTTTTTTAATGCGGAAGTCCTAGAATAGCCAGAGCATGTTTTAGAAAGAAGAATAAAGTTGGAAAACTTTCCAAATTTCAAGACATGTTGTAAAGCTACACTAACCAGTACAGTAAACTTACTGGCATGAAGAAGACATATATATCAGTGAAACAGAATAAATAATTTAGAAATATATCCAGCCTTACATGGCCAAAGTTGCCAAAATAATTCAATAAGGAAATCAATGTCTTTATAAAGATGGTACTATTAAAATTGGATATTAAATGGAGAATATGAACTTCAGAATTACCTCACACCATATCCTCAAATTAACTCAACATGTATTTTATACATAATGTAAATATAAAAAGTATAAAGCTTACTGAATAGGAAAAATTTTTAATAATCTTACTATAGCTAAAAATTTTTTAGATAAGAAAAGGATGGATGAAAATGGAAAAAAATAGTAAGTTGGACTTCATGAAATTAAAACTTTTGCAATTTAAAACATAGCATCAAAAAATGAAAAGGCAAACCACAGATTGGGACAGAATAATTTTAAATATGTCTGATAAAGAACTTTCATCTAGAATGTACACATAACTAAAAAACTAAATAACAAAACACAAATAACTCATTTAACATAATATTTTGACCTAAATGGGCCAAATATTTGTACAGATATTTTAATTTAAAAAGAGATGATGTCCAATACACAAATGAAAAGATACTTAACATTACCCGTCATCAGGGAAATGCAAGTTAAAACCACATTGAGGTACCACTGTACACCCACTGGAGTGGCTGACACGAGCAGAACCGACCATACCACATGATGTGAAGAATTGCTATTCACACCTGGCTAGTGGGACTTCAAAATGGTACAGACATTCTGGAAAGCAGTTTGGCAGTTTCTTTTAATGTTAAACTTAGTACTGATCATATAGCCAAATAATTCCACTGCCACTCAAAATAAATAAAAACATATCCGTACCAAGCCTCATCCTTGAAGTTCATAGCAGATGTGTCCATCAACTTGTAAATGGATAAACCAGTTGTAGATGGAGTACCACTCAACAATAAAAAGGAGCAAACTGATACAACAGCAATATAAATGAATACCAAAAGCATTATGCTCAGTGAAAGAAGCTAGACATGAAAGACACCAATGTATCATTCCACTAATAGGATACTCTAGAAAATGCAAACTGTAGAAACAGAAGCAGATTAGTGGTTGCCTGTGTTCAGGAATGGAGAAAAGATCAAATGCAAAACAGCAAAAGAAAACATTTTGTGATGATGCAGATTTTCTGTATCTTGATCATGATTGTGGTCAAATGATGATATTCATCTGCCGTAACCCATTAAATTGCACATTGAAAAGGGTGAATTTTACTGTGTGTACATTATACTTCAATGGAGCTGTAAATATGTTTGGAGCTTATCTGTGAACATTAGTTGCAGAGCAGGAGTTATTTTTCTAGAGTGGAAATCTGCTGAGTGCCAACTTGAGAAGGGTTGAAAAAAATTAGAACCTTCTTCCAGCACATTTCAGTTAGAACACTCTTAGGATGTCGTTACAGCTGTGCTCTATATTGGAGTCTCTGATGAAATCACATGTCTAACAATCTCAGCATGCCTTTAATCAACAGAATACACACGTGTTTTCTTTTTTTTACTATAAAGGATATACCAAACAACTTTTTCAAGACTTTACTTCAAAAAGGCACGTAGTTTTGCAATATTTTTGGTAAGTCTTTAATTATTTCAAAATGAAAAATTGAAAATAAAATGCAGTTATTTACTCAGGCCCCCCCAAAACGGCCTGTACGGGGAATGCATGTGCTGTGTGTGTGTGTGTGTGTGTGTGTGTGTGTGTGTGTGTGTGTGTGTTTTGAAGAATTGAAAAAATTTTAGTGGGGTTTTGTAGCATCACTTGGATAGCATCCTGTAGTTTTGTATTGTGTTCGAAATAAAAATAAAGTGAATGCACTGATAAAAGAATTTGAAAAGAATTTGCATTATTGCCTAAATTATGTGTGGTTTCCACAGTGGCATGAATCGAGCATCTTTAACCTACATAACAATATATCAGAATGTATTAGGTAAAAAATAAGTAAACTAGTATAACAAAGTTAAATATTTCTAAAGGAAAATTATAGCTTTATTTTTTTCCTGAAATGTTTTGAGGAGATATTTACACCAAAAGATATTATCATTGATCAATGAAACTTTTTCAGAATTTGCTTGTGTCCCACCAATATTTGATTACATAGTGCTTCTGTGAGTTCCATTTCATTAATTTAGCATTGACAGGAGAGAAGGCAATGGCTCTGCAGCCTCTCTTGGTGTGGCATGATCCTGGTTCCGCTGGCTGATCTCTATTAGAACCATGGCCTTAATCATGCCTTTCATGCTTCCAACTTGATTTGCATTTGTTGTGTAATCCAAATTTATTCTCTCGTTTAGTCGCTTCCACCCATAGAAAAGCAGGTCTTTTTCATTTCTCCTTCACCATTGCCCCCATTTTTTCTTTTTGTCCTCCCATGATGAAAAACAAGAGAGAAAACAAACTATAACAACAACAGACACCTTTTGTCTGTGGTCACCAATGCATTGTAGCACTAAACTTTGTTCAAAATCTCTAGATCTGACCTCTATATCTGCTGTTCCCAGAGTTTTTCAATGTATTCTCTAGACTGCTGTGACCCACTGACAGAAAGTCTAGCTATATTTAATTGAAAGTTATTACTGTCTGATATGGTTTGGCTGTGTCCGCACCGAAATCTCATCTTGCACTGTAGCTCCCATAATTCACATGTTGTGGGAGGGACCCACTGAGAGGTAAGTGGATCATGGGGACAGTTTTCCCCACACTGTTCTAGTGGCAGTGAATAAGTCTCATGAGATCTGATGGTTTTATAAGGGGAAACCCCTTTCGCCTTTCACTTGGTTCTCATTTGCTAAATCATGCCTCTCAGCTGATTCTCTCTAGAATTTATTCTCAGGAGATCTAATTAATAACTTGTCAAGCTGATGTCCATCCTTGGGGACAACTCGTATCTGAAGAATGGCCAGTGAAAGGTATTAAAACTCCATACTCCTGCCTCAATTTAGGGCAACTCTGAAGGGTCACCCCAGCTTCTCAGCTCCCCCTTGAGATTAGCTGAGGTATTTGTTGTGACTGCCTCACATCTCAACTCCCTTTATCCAATTCAGCTTTTTCGCCACAGTTGTTGGTTCCTAGGATTTTACCCAGTTAAATGTTCTCTACACAAATCTCTATCTCAAATCTGCTTTACAGGGAATGTGGCCTCAGACAGGTTTTCATTAGGTTCTGGACATAACTCTCATTAGTCATTGATAGGATTCGGCTGTGTCTCCGGCCGAATCTCACCTTGATTGTAATTATCCCCGCATGTCAAGGATGGAGTCAGGTGGAGATAATTGAATCATAGCGGCGGGTTCCCCCTACTGTTCTCCTGGTAGCGAATAAGTCTCACGAGATCTGATGCTTTTAAAATGGGAGTTTCCCTACACAAGCTTTCTTCTCTGCTACCATTTAAGATGTGCCTTTGCTTCTTTTTTGCCTTCTGCCGTGACTGTGAGGCCTCCCCAGCCATGTGGAATTGTGAGTTCATTAAACTTCTTTCCTTTATAAATTGCCCGGTCTTGGGTATGACTTTATTAGCAGCATGAGAGCAAACTAGTACAGTCTGTTCTATAAGCCCAAGTCGGATCACAGAGTCCCGCTTTCTGTTTTTTTTTTTTCTAGCCCATATTTCTACTAAAACTTGACTCATATAGACTTAAAACAAAATAATTAAGCATGGCTAATATTTATTTAATATTTTATACGTGGCAGGTACTTTATTTTGTAACTTATCTTTTAATAATCTTTCCAAATCTCTAAAAGGAGAATTCTGCTCTTTTATAGAGAAAATAAGGATGGCTCAATCTTTTGATTTTTATTACAAGCTTTATTTTGTATAACATATAATAAACTAAAAATATTGAAAGTTTAGAAACCATCAGCACACAATCGAGGTGATGGAAATATACTTCACCTCCAGTTTCCTGATGCCTCTTTATAATACATTTCTCTGGCCCCTCATTCCTGGCCCTTAAAAACCACCAAACTGCTTTCTGTCACTGGACAGTAATTTATACAGTCAAAAAACGTATATAAATACAATTTTACACTATGCACTTTTTTGTCTGACATTTTATGTTTTTTTCTCTGCATGTTTTACCTCTAGAGTCTGCCTTGTTTCACTTAGTATAATTATTTTGAGATTCATTCATGTTATAGTATGTATCCATAATTAATTCGGATAAAGCAAGTTAATTCATTAATGTATTGATTGATATTTAGACTGTTTCTAGTTTGGGCTATTATGAATACATGTGCTATGAACATTTGTGTTGATATCATTATATGAACACCTACTTTTATCTCTCTTGGGTAAATACCCAGGAGTGCAATGGCTGAGTCTTACAGCAGAAGTATGTTTAACTTTTTAAGGGACTCTTAAACTGTTTTTCAAAGGTTACACTTTTTTTTTTATTCCCATCAGCAGTGTATGAGAGTTTCAGCTTCTCCACATCCAAGCCAGTGCTTGGCTATTATCAGTCATGCTAATCTTAGCTATTTAAAAATAGATAGTGGCGTCTCATTTTGGTTTTAATTTGCATTGCCCTAAGCATTAATTATGTTGAGCATATGTGCTTATTTACCAAACAAATGTCTACTTTGAAATGTCTGTTCCAGTCTTTCACCCAAGTTTTAAATGGGGTTGTTTGTTTTTCATTATTAAATTTTGAGCTTTTAAAATATATTTTTGATGCAAGCCTTTTATCAGATATATGAATTGCAAATATTTTCTCCCCGCCTGCAGCTTGTCTTTTCAGTCTCTTAATAGATTCTTTTGAAGAGCAGATTCTTTTTTTCAAATTTGATGAGTTCTTCTTATCAATATATTATTATATAAATCATGCTGTGGGGTCATATCAAAGAAAGCTTTGCCTGACTCAAAGTCCCAAATGTTTTCACATCTTCCCTCTCCTCTCCTTTGGGAACTGAGATTACACGTAAATTCAGTTACTTGAAATGTACTGTCTACTATTGCTCTGTTCATGTTTTTTAAAAATTTATTTTCTCTCTATATTTTATTTTGAGAGGTGTCTATCTTTTCTTCTTTAATGACTAATGTGCTATCAGCCTACCATGTAGCTGGGACTACAGCCGCATGCTACTATGCCCCGCTAATTTTTGTATTTTTAGTAGAGATGGGATTTCACCATATTGGTCAGGCTGGTCCTGAACTCCTGACTTCGTGATCCACCTGCCTCGGCCTCGCAAAATGCTGAGATTACAGGCGTGAGCCACTGCGCCCAGCCTCCTTTAGTGTATCTTGTATGTCTCTATTTTAGAACATATAGAATACTGTTTCAATAAGCATTTTAATGTTCTTAACTGATAACTCTGGCACCTTGATTTACTCTGGATCAGTTCTGACTCAGTGATTTTTCTCCTTCTTATGAGCCACGTTCTTCTGTCTTTTGTTGTTACTGTTGCGTCTCTGCTAAACTGTGTCTGGATGTCAGATATGGTGACTTTTATCTTATTGAGTGCTGGAAGTATATATAAATATTCTTGATCTTTGTATTGGTATGTATTTAAGTTTAGTTGGAAAGAGTTTGACTCTTTTTGGTCTTGCTTTAAAAATTCATTAGGTGGGATCAGACCAGTTCTCATTTTAGAGCTAATCACTCCCAACTAGTGAGGCAAGATCCTTCTGGGTATCCCTGGGAATCTTGAGGTGTTTCTGGTTTGGCTGATAAAATAAGCACTATTACTGGACCTTGGTGAGCATGTGTACTGTTACTTTTCATCTTATCTGGGTGTTGTTTCCCCAACCGTAGGTACTTTTCTCTAGGCCTGTCCTAACAATTACTTAGCTATGTACTTTAGGGGGACCCTTTGCAGAGCTCTGGAGTTCTCTTTCTGTGCAGCCCCTTCTTCTCGGAAACCTTGTCCTGAGAGCTCATGTCAACATGGTTTCTGTGGACTCTCAGCTCTGTCCCCTCAGCTCAGGGAGAACAATGGGCTCCTCTTGGGCTCTTCTCCTGGAGTAGTGGGCTGGAAAGCTTTCTCCAGGCATAAATTAGGGCAGTTGATAGGCTCACCTTGTTTGAGACTGACTTTACAGGGTCTTGCAAACTTTTGTGGCATACATTTTGGCCATTTTTTTGGTTGTTTCAGGAGGGAGAGAAAGTCTAGTTCTTGTTACTCCATCATGGTCATTGCAGAAGTCAACCTAACTGATATTTATCAATACAGTCTGTTGCTACACATTGAACTTGCTTAAGATAATTTTTAGATGGCACAGAACTTTCTGTCCATTGAATGAGACTCTCTGCTTATTTTGCAAGTGCTCATTTGTATGGAGACATTTGTATGGAGAAACTTCAAAAAGTTTGTGGAAAAATGAAGTTAAAAGATAAACATTGAAAATGTGATCTTCGGTTTTCATCCCTAAAGAACTGATGGTTCTGGGAACTTAACAATGTCAATGCAGTCTCTTATACATTATTAACTTAAGAAAAATGGGTGCCCTTTCCACATTTGTTGAGATTGGGAAACAAAAAGAAGTCAGAAGGAGCCAAATCAGAGCTGTAAGGTGGACGCCTGACAATTTCCCATTGAGACTCTCACAAAATTGCCTTTGCTCGATGACAGGAATGAGCAGAAACATTGTGGTGTTAGAGGACTGTCTGCTAAAGCTTTCCCAGGTATTTTGCCCTAAAACTTTGGCTAACTTATTCAAAACACTCTCATGATATGCAGATATTATTGTTCTTTGACCTTCCACAAAGGCAACAAGCAAAATGCCTGGAATGTCCCCAAAAAACTGTTGCCGTGACCTTTGCTCTTGAGTGATCCCCTTTTGCTTTGACTGGACCACTTCCACCTTTGGTAGCCATTGCTTTGATTGTGTTTTGCCCTCAGGATCATACTGGGAAAGCCATGTTTTATCTTCTGTTACAATTCTTCAAAGAAATCCTTCAGGATCTTGACCCTAGTTCTTTAAAATTTCCATTGAGAGCTCTCCTCTTGTCTGCAGCTGATCTGAGCA